>NW_027254413.1:300000-432313 GCF_044704955.1 Pristiophorus japonicus | reverse complement strand
CCGATCTCTCGATACTCCTCCGCCCCGATCTCTCGATACTCGGCCGCCCCGATCTCTCGCCGCTCCTCCGCCCCGATCTCTCGATACTCCTCCGCCCCGATCTCTGGATACTCATCCGCCCCGATCTCTCGATACTCCTCCACACCGATCTCTCGATCCTCCTCCGCCCCGATCTGTCAATGCTCCTCCGACCCGATCTCTCGATTCTCCTCCGCCCCGATCTCTCGATACTCCTCCGCCCGGATCTCTCGATACACCTCCGCCCCGAACTCTCGATACTCCTCCGCCCCGATCTCTCGATACTCCTCCGCCCCGATCTCTCGATACTCCGCCGCCCCGATCTCTCGCCGCTCCTCCGCCCCGATCTCTCGATACTCCTCCGCCCCGATCTCTCGATACTCATCCGTCCCGATCTCTCGATACTCCTCCGCCCCGATCTCTCGATACTCCTCCGCCCCGATCTCTCGATACTCCTCCGCCCCGATCTCTCGATACTCCTCCGCCCCGATCTCTCGATACTCCTCCGCCCCGATCTCTCGATACTCCTCCGCCCCGATCTCACGATACTCCTCCGCCCCGAACTCTCGATACTCCTCCGCCCCGATCTCTCAATACTCCTCCGCCCCGATCTCTCGAGGCTCCTCCGCCCCGATCTCTCGCCTCTCCTCCGCCCCGATCTCTCGATACTCCTCCGCCCCGATCTCTCGATACTCCTCCGCCCCGATCTCTCGATACTCCTCCGCCCCGATCTCTCGATACTCCGCCGCCCCGATCTCTCGCCGCTCCTCCGCCCCGATCTCTCGATACTCCTCCGCCCCGATCTCTCGATACTCCTCCGCCCCGATCTCTCGATACTCCTCCGCCCCGATCTCTCGATACTCCTCCGCCCCGATCTCTCGATACTCCTCCGCCCCGATCTCTCGATACTCCTCCGCCCCAAACTCTCGATACTCCTCCGCCCCGATCTCTCGATACTCCTCCGCCCCGATCTCTCGCCGCTCCTCCGCCCCGATCTGTCGATACTCCTCCGCCCCGATCTCTCGATACTCCTCCGCCCCGATCTCTCGATACTCCTCCGCCCCGATCTCTCGATACTCCGCCGCCCCGATCTCTCGCCGCTCCTCCGCCCCGATCTCTCGATACTCCTCCGCCCCGATCTCTTGATACTCATCCGCCCCGATCTCTCGATACTCCTCCACCCCGATCTCTCGATCCTCCTCCGCCCCGATCTCTCGCCGCTCCTCTCCCACGATCTCTCGATACTCCTCCGCCCCGATCTCTCGATCCTCCTCCGCCCCGATCTCTCGATACTCCTCCGCCCCGATCTCTCGATACACCTCCACCCCGATCTCTCGATACTCCTCCGCCCCGATCTCTCGATACTCCGCCGCCCCGATCTCTCGCCGATCCTCCGCCCCGATCTCTCGATACTCCTCCGCCCCGATCTCTCGATACTCCTCCGCCCCGATCTCTCGATACTCCTCCGCCCCGATCTCTCGCCGCTCCTCCGCCCCGATCTCTCGATACTCCTCCACCCCGATCTCTCGATACTCCTCCGCCCCGATCTCTCGATACTCCGCCGCCCCGATCTCTCGATACTCCTCCGCCCCGATCTCTGGCCGCTCCTCCCCCCCGATCTCTCGATACTCCTCCGCCCCGATCTCTCGATACTCCTCCGCCCCGATCTCTCGATACTCCTCCGCCCGGATCTCTCGATACACCTGCGCCCCGATCTCTCGATGCTCCTCCGCCCCGATCTCTCGATACTCCTCCGCCCCGATCTCTCGATACTCCTCCGCCCCGATCTCTCGATGCTCCTCCGCCCCGATCTCTCGATACACCTCCGCCCCGATCTCTCGATACACCTCCGCCCCGATCTCTCGATTCTCCTCCGCCCCGATCTCTCGCCACTCCTCCGCCCCGATCTCTCGCCGCTCCTCCGCCCCGATCTCTCGCCGCTCCTCCGCCCCGATCTCTCGCCGCTCCTCTGCCCCGATCTCTCGATACTCCTCCGCCCCGATCTCTCGATACACCTCCGCCCCGATCTCTCGATACTACTCCGCCCCGATCTCTCGAAACTCCTCCGCCCCGATCTCTCGACGCTCCTCCGCCCCGATCTCTCGCCGCTCCTCCGCCCCGATCTCTCGATACTCCTCCGCCCCGATCTCTCGATACTCCTCCGCCCCGATCTCTCGATACTCCTCCGTCCCGATCTCTCGATACTCCTCCGCCCCGATCTCTCGATACTCCGCCGCCCCGATCTCTCGCCGCTCCTCCGCCCCGATCTCTGGCCGCTCCTCCCCCCCCGATCTCTCGATCCTCCTCCGCCCCGATCTGTCGATGCTCCTCCGCCCCGATCTCTCGATACTCCTCCGCCCCGATCTCTCGATACTCCTCTGCCCCGATCTCTCGCCGCTCCTCCGCCCCGATCTCTCGATACTCCTCCGCCCCGATCTCTCGATACTCCTCCGCCCCGATCTCTCGATACTCCTCCGCCCCGACCTCTCGATACTCCTCCGCCCCGATCTCTCGATACTCCTCCGCCCCGATCTCTCGATACTCCTCCGCCCCGACCTCTCGATACTCCTCCGCCCCGATCTCTCGATACTCCTCCGCCCCGATCTCTCGATACTCCGCCGCCCCGATCTCTCGCCGCTCCTCCGCCCCGATCTCTCGATACTCCTCCGCCCCGATCTCTGGATACTCATCCGCCCCGATCTCTCGATACTCCTCCACCCCGATCTCTCGATCCTCCTCCGCCCCGATCTGTCAATGCTCCTCCGACCCGATCTCTCGATTCTCCTCCGCCCCGATCTCTCGATACTCCTCCGCCCGGATCTCTCGATACACCTCCGCCCCGAACTCTCGATACTCCTCCGCCCCGATCTCTCGATACTCCTCCGCCCCGATCTCTCGATACTCCGCCGCCCCGATCTCTCGCCGCTCCTCCGCCCCGATCTCTCGATACTCCTCCGCCCCGATCTCTCGATACTCATCCGTCCCGATCTCTCGATACTCCTCCGCCCCGATCTCTCGATACTCCTCCGCCCCGATCTCTCGATACTCCTCCGCCCCGATCTCTCGATACTCCTCCGCCCCGATCTCTCGATACTCCTCCGCCCCGATCTCTCGATACTCCTCCGCCCCGATCTCACGATACTCCTCCGCCCCGAACTCTCGATACTCCTCCGCCCCGATCTCTCTATACTCCTCCGCCCCGATCTCTCGAGGCTCCTCCGCCCCGATCTCTCGCCTCTCCTCCGCCCCGATCTCTCGATACTCCTCCGCCCCGATCTCTCGATACTCCTCCGCCCCGATCTCTCGATACTCCTCCGCCCCGATCTCTCGATACTCCGCCGCCCCGATCTCTCGCCGCTCCTCCGCCCCGATCTCTCGATACTCCTCCGCCCCGATCTCTCGATACTCCTCCGCCCCGATCTCTCGATACTCCTCCGCCCCGATCTCTCGATACTCCTCCGCCCCGATCTCTCGATACTCCTCCGCCCCGATCTCTCGATACTCCTCCGCCCCTAACTCTCGATACTCCTCCGCCCCGATCTCTCGATACTCCTCCGCCCCGATCTCTCGCCGCTCCTCCGCCCCGATCTGTCGATACTCCTCCGCCCCGATCTCTCGATACTCCTCCGCCCCGATCTCTCGATACTCCTCCGCCCCGATCTCTCGATACTCCGCCGCCCCGATCTCTCGCCGCTCCTCCGCCCCGATCTCTCGATACTCCTCCGCCCCGATCTCTTGATACTCATCCGCCCCGATCTCTCGATACTCCTCCACCCCGATCTCTCGATCCTCCTCCGCCCCGATCTCTCGCCGCTCCTCTCCCACGATCTCTCGATACTCCTCCGCCCCGATCTCTCGATCCTCCTCCGCCCCGATCTCTGGCCGCTCCTCCCCCCCGATCTCTCGATACTCCTCCGCCCCGATCTGTCGATGCTCCTCCGCCCCGATCTCTCGATACTCCTCCGCCCCGATCTCTCGATACTCCTCCGCCCCGATCTCTCGATGCTCCTCCACCCCGATCTCTCGATCCTCCTCCGCCCCGATCTCTCGCCGCTCCTCCCCCACGATCTCTCATTACTCCTCCGCCCCGATCTCTCGATCCTCCTCTGCCCCGATCTCTGGCCGCTCCTCCGCCCCGATCTCTCGATACTCCTCCGCCCCGATCTCTCGATACTCCTCCGCCCCGATCTCTCGATACTCCTCCGCCTCGATCTGTCGATGCTCCTCCGCCCCGATCTCTCGATACTCCTCCGCCCCGATCTCTCGATACTCCTCCGCCCCGAACTCTCGATACTCCTCCGCCCCGATCTCTCGCCGCTCCTCCGCCCCGATCTCTCGATACTCCTCCGCCCCGACCTCTCGATACTCCCCCGCCGCGATCTCTCGATACTCCTCCGCCCCTATCTCTCGATACTCCTCCGCCCCGATCTCTCGATACTCCTCCGCCCCGATCTCTCGATACTCCTCCGCCCCGATCTCTCGCCGCTCCTCCGCCCCGATCTCTCGATACTCCTCCGCCCCGATCTCTCGATACTCCTCCGCCCCGATCTCTCGATACTCCTCCGCCCCGATCTCTCGATACTCCGCCGCCCCGATCTCTTGCCGCTCCTCCGCCCCGATCTCTCGATACTCCTCCGCCCCGATCTCTCGATACTCCTCCGCCCCGATCTCTCGATACTCCTCCGCCCCGATCTCTGGCCGCTCCTCCCCCCCGATCTCTAGATACTCCTCCACCCCGATCTCTCGATACTCCTCCGCCCCGATCTCTCGATACTCCTCCGCCCGGATCTCTCGATACTCCCCCGCCCCGATCTCTCGATACTCCTCCGCCCCGATCTCTCGATACTCCTCCGCCCCGATCTCTCGATGCTCCTCCGCCCCGATCTCTCGATACTCCTCCGCCCCGATCTCTCGATACTCCTCCGCCCCGATCTCTCGATGCTCCTCCGCCCCGATCTCTCGATACACCTCCGCCCCGATCTCTCGATACACCTCCGCCCCGATCTCTCGATTCTCCTCCGCCCCGATCTCTCGCCACTCCTCCGCCCCGATCTCTCGATACTCCTCCGCCCCGATCTCTCGCCGCTCCTCCGCCCCGAACTGTCGATGCTCCTTCTCCCCGATCTCTCGATACTCCTCCGCCCCGATCTCTCGATACACCTCCGCCCCGATCTCTCGATACTACTCCGCCCCGATCTCTCGAAACTCCTCCGCCCCGATCTCTCGACGCTCCTCCGCCCCGATCTCTCGATACTCCTCCGCCCCGATCTCTCGCCGCTCCTCCGCCCCGATCTCTCGATACTCCTCCGCCCCGATCTCTCGCCGCTCCTCCGCCCCGATCTCTCGATACTCCTCCGCCCCGATCTCTCGATACTCCTCCGCCCCGATCTCTCGCCGCTCCTCCGCCCCGATCTCTCGATACTCCTCCGCCCCGATCTCTCGATACTCCTCCGCCCCGATCTCTCGATACTCCTCCGCCCCGATCTCTCGATACTCCTCCGCCCCGATCTCTCGATACTGCTCCGCCCCGATCTCTCGATACTCCTCCGCCCCGATCTCTCGCCACTCCTCCGCCCCGAACTGTCGATGCTCCTCCGCCCCGATCTCTCGATACTCCTCCGCCCCGATGTCTCGATACTCCTCCGCCCTGATCTCTCGATACTCCGCCGCCCCGATCTCTCGCCGCTCCTCCGCCCCGATCTCTCGATACTCCTCCGCCCTGATCTCTCGATCCTCCTCTGCCCCGATCTCTGGCCGCTCCTCCCCCCCGATCTCTCGATACTCCTCCGCCCCGATCTGTCGATACTCCTCCGCCCCGATCTCTCGATACTCCTCCGCCCGATCTCTCGATACTCCTCCGTCCTGATCTCTCGATACACCTCCGCCCCGAACTCTCGATACTCCTCCGCCCTGATCTCTCGATCCTCCTCTGCCCCGATCTCTGGCCGCTCCTCCCCCCCGATCTCTCGATCCTCCTCCGCCCCGATCTCTCGCCGCACCTCCGCCCCGATCTCTCGCCGCTCCTCCGCCCCGATCTCTCGATACTCCTCCGCCCCGATCTCTCGATACTCCTCCGCCCGATCTCTCGATACTCCTCCGCCCCGATCTCTGGCCGCTCCTCCCCCCCGATCTCTCGATACTCCTCCGCCCCGATCTCTCGATACTCCTCCGCCCCGATCTCTCGATACTCCTCCGCCCGGATCTCTCGATACACCTCCGCCCCGATCTCTCGATGCTCCTCCGCCCCGATCTCTCGATACTCCTCCGCCCCGATCTCTCGCCGCTCCTCCGCCCCGATCTCTCGCCGCTCCTCCGCCCCGATCTCTCGATACTCCTCCGCCCCGATCTCTCGATGCTCCTCCGCCCCGATCTCTCGATGCACCTCCGCCCCGATCTCTCGATACACCTCCGCCCCGATCTCTCGATTCTCCTCCGCCCCGATCTCTCGCCACTCCTCCGCCCTGATCTCTCGATACTCCTCCGCCCCGATCTCTCGATACACCTCCGCCCCGATCTCTCGCCGCTCCTCCGACCCGATCTCTCGATACTCCTCCGCCCCGATCTCTCGATACACCTCCGCCCCGATCTCTCGATACTACTCCGCCCCGATCTCTCGAAACTCCTCCGCCCCGATCTCTCGACGCTCCTCCGCCCCGATCTCTCGCCGCTCCTCCGCCCCGATCTCTCGATACTCCTCCGCCCCGATCTCTCGATACTCCTCCGCCCCGATCTCTCGATACTCCTCCGCCCCGATCTCTCGATACTCCTCTGCCCCGATCTCTCGCCGCTCCTCCGCCCCGATCTCTCGATACTCCTCCGCCCCGATCTCTCGATACTCCTCCGCCCCGATCTCTCGATACTCCTCCGCCCCGACCTCTCGATACTCCTCCGCCCCGATCTCTCGATACTCCTCCGCCCCGAACTCTCGATACTCCTCCGCCCCGATCTCTCGATACTCCTCCGCCCCGATCTCTCGCCGCTCCTCCGCCCCGATCTCTTGATACTCCTCCGCCCCGATCTCTCGATACTCCTCCGCCCCGATCTCTCGATACTCCTCCGCCCCGATCTCCCGATACTCCGCCGCCCCGATCTCTCGCCGCTCCTCCGCCCCGATCTCTCGATAATCCTCCGCCCTGATCTCTGGATACTCATCCGCCCCGATCTCTCGATACTCCTCCACCCCGATCTCTCGATCCTCCTCCGTCCCGATCTGTCAATGCTCCTCCGCCCCGATCTCTCGATTCTCCTCCGCCCCGATCTCTCGATACTCCTCCGCCCCGATCTCTCGATACACCTCCGCCCCGAACTCTCGATACTCCTCCGCCCCGATCTCTCGATACTCCTCCGCCCCGATCTCTCGATACTCCACCGCCCCGATCTCTCGCCGCTCCTCCGCCCCGATCTCTCGATACTCCTCCGCCCCGATCTCTCGATACTCCTCCGCCCCGATCTCTCGATACTCCTCCGCCCCGATCTCTCGATACTCCTCCGCCCCGATCTCTCGATACTCCTCCGCCCCGATCTCTCGATACTCCTCCGCCCCGATCTCACGATACTCCTCCGCCCCGAACTCTCGATACTCCTCCGCCCCGATCTCTCGATACTCCTCCGCCCCGGTCTCTCGATACTCCTCCGCCCCGATCTCTCGATACTCCGCCGCCCCGATCTCTCGCCGCTCCTCCGCCCCGATCTCTCGATACTCCTCCGCCCCGATCTCTCGATACTCCTCCGCCCCGATCTCTCGATACTCCTCCGCCCCGATCTCTCGATACTCCTCCGCCCCGATCTGTCGATGCTCCTCCGCCCCGATCTCTCGATACTCCTCCGCCCCGATCTCTCGATACTCCTCCGCCCCGATCTCTCGATACTCCTCCGCCTCGATCTCTCGATACTCGTCCGCCCCGATCTCTCGATACTCCTCCGCCCCGATCTCTCGATACTCCTCCGCCCCGATCTCTCGATACTCCTCCGCCCCGATCTCTCGATACTCCTCCGCCCCGAACTCTCGATACTCCTCCGCCCCGATCTCTCGATACTCCTCCGCCCCGATCTCTCGCCGCTCCTCCGCCCCGATCTCTCGATACTCCTCCGCCCCGATCTCTCGATACTCCTCCGCCCCGATCTCTCGATACTCCTCCGCCCCGATCTCTCGATACTCCGCCGCCCCGATCTCTCGCCGCTCCTCCGCCCCGATCTCTCGATACTCCTCCGCCCCGATCTCTCGATACTCATCCGCCCCGATCTCTCGAAACTCCTCCGCCCCGATCTCTCGATACTCCTCCGCCCCGATCTCTCGATACTCCTCCGCCCTGATCTCTCGATACTCCTCCGCCCCGATTTCTCGATACTCCTCCGCCCCGATCTCTCGATACTCCTCCGCCCCGATCTCTCGATACTCCTCAGCCCCGATCTCTCGCCGCTCCACCGCCCCGATCTCTCGATGCTCCACCGCCCCGATCTCTCGATACTCCTCCAGCCCCGATCTCTCGATACTCCTCCGCCCCGATCTCTCGCCGCTCCTCCGCCCCGATCTCTCGCCGCTCCTCCGCCCCGATCTCTCGATGCTCCTCCGCCCCGATCTCTCTATACTCCTCCGCCCCGATCTCTCGATACTCCTCCGCCCCGATCTCTCGCCGCTCCTCCCCCCCGATCTCTCGACACTCCTCCGCCCCGATCTCTCGATACTCCTCCGCCCCGATCTCTCGATACTCCTCCGCCCCGATCTCTCGATACTCCTCCGCCCCGAACTCTCGATACTCCTCCGCCCCAATCTCTCGAGGCTCCTCCGCCCCGATCACTCGCCTCTCCTCCGCCCCGATCTCTCGATACTCCTCCGCCCCGATCTCTCGATACTCCTCCGCCCCGATCTCTCGATACTCCGCCGCCCCGATCTCTCGCCGCTCCTCCGCCCCGATCTCTCGATACTCCTCCGCCCCGATCTCTCGATACTCCTCCGCCCCGATCTCTCGATACTCCTCCGCCCCGATCTCTCGATACTCCTCCGCCCCGATCTCTGGCCGCTCCTCCCCCCCGATCTCTCGATACTCCTCCGCCCCGATCTGTCGATGCTCCTCCGCCCCGATCTCTCGATACTCCTCCGCCCCGATCTCTCGATACTCCTCCGCCCCGATCTCTCGATACTCCTCCGCCCCGATCTCTCGATACTCGTCCGCCCCGATCTCTCGATACTCCTCCGCCCCGATCTCTCGATACTCCTCCGCCCCGAACTCTCGATACTCCTCCGCCCCGATCTCTCGATACTCCTCCGCCCCGATCTCTCGCCGCTCCTCCGCCCCGATCTCTCGATACTCCTCCGCCCCGATCTCTCGATACTCCTCCGCCCCGATCTCTCGCCGCTCCTCCGCGCCGATCTCTCGATACTCCGCCACCCCGATCTCTCGCCACTCCTCCGCCCCGATCTCTCGCCGCTCCTCCGCCCCGATCTCTCGCCGCTCCTCCGCCCCGATCTCTCGATACTCCTCCGCCCCGATCTCTCGATACTCCTCCGCCCCGATCTCTCGATACTCCTCCGCCCCGATCTCTCGATACTCCGCCGCCCCGATCTCTCGCCGCTCCTCCGCCCCGATCTCTCGATACTCCTCCGCCCCGATCTCTCGATACTCATCCGTCCCGATCTCTCGATACTCCTCCGCCCCGATCTCTCGATACTCCTCCGCCCCGATCTCTCGATACTCCTCCGCCCCGATCTCTCGATACTCCTCCGACCCGATCTCTCGATACTCCTCCGCCCAGATCTCTCGATACTCCTCCGCCCCGATCTCTCGATACTCCTCCGCCCCGATCTCTCGATACTCCTCCGCCCCGATCTCTCGATACTCCTCAGCCCCGATCTCTCGCCGCTCCACCGCCCCGATCTCTCGATGCTCCACCGCCCCGATCTCTCGATACTCCTCCAGCCCCGATCTCTCGATACTCCTCCGCCCCGATCTCTCGCCGCTCCTCCGCCCCGATCTCTCGCCGCTCCTCCGCCCCGATCTCTCGATGCTCCTCCGCCCCGATCTCTCTATACTCCTCCGCCCCGATCTCTCGATACTCCTCCGCCCCGATCTCTCGCCGCTCCTCCGCCCCGATCTCTCGATACTCCTCCGCCCCGAGCTCTCGATACTCCTCCGCCCCGATCTCTCGATGCTCCTCCGCCCCGATCTCTCGATACTCCTCCGCCCCGATCTCTCGATACTCCTCCGCCCCGATCTCTCGATACTCCTCCGCCCCGATCTCTCGCCGCTCCTCCGCCCCGATCTCTCGCCGCTCCTCCGCCCCGATCTCTCGATACTCCTCCGCCCCGATCTCTCGATACTCCTCCGCCCCGATCTCTCGATACTCCTCCGCCCCGATCTCTCGATACTCCTCCGCCCCGATCTCTCGATACTCCTCCGCCCCGATCTCACGATACTCCTCCGCCCGAACTCTCGATACTCCTCCGCCCCGATCTCTCGATACTCCTCCGCCCCGATCTCTCGAGGCTCCTCCGCCCCGATCACTCGCCTCTCCTCCGCCCCGATCTCTCGATACTCCTCCGCCCCGATCTCTCGATACTCCTCCGCCCCGATCTCTCGATACTCCTCCGCCCCGATCTCTCGATACTCCGCCGCCCCGATCTCTCGCCGCTCCTCCGCCCCGATCTCTCGATACTCCTCCGCCCCGATCTCTCGATACTCCTCCGCCCCGATCTCTCGATACTCCTCCGCCCCGATCTCTCGATACTCCTCCCCCCGATCTCTCGATACTCCTCCGCCCCGATCTGTCGATGCTCCTCCGCCCCGACCTCTCGATACTCCTCCGCCCCGATCTCTCGATGCTCCTCCGCCCCGATCTCTCGATACTCCGCCACCCCGATCTCTCGCCGCTCCTCCGCACCGATCTCTCGATGCTCCTCCGCCCCGATCTCTCGATACTCCTCCGCCCCGATCTCTCGCCGCTCCTCCGCCCCGATCTCTCGGTACTCCTCCGCCCCGATCTCTCGATACTCCTCCGCCCCGATCTCTCGCCGCTCCTCCGCCCCGATCTCTCGATACTCCTCCGCCCCGATCTCTCGATACTCCTCCGCCTCGATCTCTCGATACTCCTCCGCCCCGATCTCTCGATACTCCTCCGCCCCGATCTCTCGATACTCCTCCGCCCCGATCTCTCGATACTCCTCCGCCCCGATCTCTCGATACTCCTCCGCCCCGATCTCTCGATACTCCTCCGCCCCGATCTCTCGATACTCCTCCGCCCCGATCTCTCGATACTCCTCCGCCCCGATCTCTCGATACTCCTCCGCCCCGATCTCTCGATACTCCTCCGCCCCTATCTCTCGAAAATCCTCCGCCCCGATCTCTCGATACTCCTCCGCCCCGATCTCTCGAAACTCCTCCGCCCCGATCTCTCGATACTCCTCCGCCCCGATCTCTCGAAACTCCTCCGCCCCGATCTCTCGATACTCCTCCGCCCCGATCTCTCGATACTCCTCCGCCCCGATCTCTCGATACTCCTCCGCCCCGAACTCTCGATACTCCTCCGCCCCAATCTCTCGAGGCTCCTCCGCCCCGATCACTCGCCTCTCCTCCGCCCCGATCTCTCGATACTCCTCCGCCCCGATCTCTCGATACTCCTCCGCCCCGATCTCTCGATACTCCTCCGCCCCGATCTCTCGATACTCCGCCGCCCCGATCTCTCGCCGCTCCTCCGCCCCGATCTCTCGATACTCCTCCGCCCCGATCTCTCGATACTCCTCCGCCCCGATCTCTCGATACTCCTCCGCCCCGATCTCTCGATACTCCTCCGCCCCGATCTCTGGCCGCTCCTCCCCCCCGATCTCTCGATACTCCTCCGCCCCGATCTGTCGATGCTCCTCCGCCCCGATCTCTCGATACTCCTCCGCCCCGATCTCTCGATACTCCTCCGCCCCGATCTCTCGATACTCCTCCGCCTCGATCTCTCGATACTCGTCCGCCCCGATCTCTCGATACTCCTCCGCCCCGATCTCTCGATACTCCTCCGCCCCGATCTCTCGATACTCCTCCGCCCCGATCTCTCGATACTCCTCCGCCCCGAACTCTCGATACTCCTCCGCCCCGATCTCTCGATACTCCTCCGCCCCGATCTCTCGCCGCTCCTCCGCCCCGATCTCTCGATACTCCGCCACCCCGATCTCTCGCCACTCCTCCGCCCCGATCTCTCGCCGCTCCTCCGCCCCGATCTCTCGCCGCTCCTCCGCCCCGATCTCTCGATACTCCTCCGCCCCGATCTCTCGATACTCCTCCGCCCCGATCTCTCGATACTCCTCCGCCCCGATCTCTCGATACTCCGCCGCCCCGATCTCTCGCCGCTCCTCCGCCCCGATCTCTCGATACTCCTCCGCCCCGATCTCTCGATACTCATCCGTCCCGATCTCTCGATACTCCTCCGCCCCGATCTCTCGATACTCCTCCGCCCCGATCTCTCGATACTCCTCCGCCCCGATCTCTCGATACTCCTCCGCCCCGATCTCTCGATACTCCTCCGCCCCGATCTCTCGATACTCCTCCGCCCCGATCTCACGATACTCCTCCGCCCCGAACTCTCGATACTCCTCCGCCCCGATCTCTCGATACTCCTCCGCCCCGATCTCTCGAGGCTCCTCCGCCCCGATCACTCGCCTCTCCTCCGCCCCGATCTCTCGATACTCCTCCGCCCCGATCTCTCGATACTCCTCCGCCCCGATCTCTCGATACTCCTCCGCCCCGATCTCTCGATACTCCTCCGCCCCGATCTCTCGATACACCTCCGCCCCGATCTCTCGATACACCTCCGCCCCGATCTCTCGATGCTCCTCCGCCCCGATCTCTCGATACTCCTCCGCCCCGATCTGTCGATGCTCCTCCGCCCCGATCTCTCGATACTCCTCCGCCCCGATCTCTCGATACACCTCCGCCCCGATCTCTCGACACTCCTCCGCCCCGATCTCTCGAAACTCCTCAGCCCCGATCTCTCGACGCTCCTCCGCCCCGATCTCTCGCCGCTCCTCCGCCCCGATCTCTCGATACTCCTCCGCCCCGATCTCTCGAAACTCCTCCGCCCCGATCTCTCGATACTCCTCCGCCCCGATCTCTCTATACTCCTCCGCCCCGATCTCTCGATACTCCTCCGCCCCGATCTCTCGATACTCCTCCGCCCCGATCTCTCGATACTCCTCCGCCCCGATCTCTCGATACTCCTCAGCCCCGATCTCTCGCCGCTCCACCGCCCCGATCTCTCGATACTCCTCCGCCCCGATCTCTCGAAACACCTCCGCCCCGATCTCTCGATACTCCTCCGCCCCGATCTCTCGATACTCCTCCGCCCTGATCTCTCGATACTCCTCCGCCCCGATCTCTCGATACTCCTCCGCCCCGATCTCTCGATACTCCTCCGCCCCGATCTCTCGATACTCCTCAGCCCCGATCTCTCGCCGCTCCACCGCCCCGATCTCTCGATGCTCCACCGCCCCGATCTCTCGATACTCCTCCAGCCCCGATCTCGCGATACTCCTCCGCCCCGATCTCTCGCCGCTCCTCCGCCCCGATCTCTCGCCGCTCCTCCGCCCCGATCTCTCGATGCTCCTCCGCCCCGATCTGTCGATACTCCTCCGCCCCGATCTCTCGCCGCTCCTCCGCCGCGATCTCTCGATACTCCTCCGCCCCGATCTCTCGATACTCCTCCGCCCCGACCTCTCGATACTCCTCCGCCCCGACCTCTCGATACTCCTCCGCCCCGACCTCTCGATACTCCTCCGCCCCGATCTCTCGATACTCCTCCGCCCCGATCTCTCGATACTCCTCCGCCCCGATCTCTCGCCGCTCCTCCGCCCCGATCTCTCGATACTCCTCCGCCCCGATCTCTCGCCGCTCCTCCGCCCCGATCTCTCGATACTCCTCCGCCCCGATCTCTCGATACTCCTCCGCCCCGATCTCTCGATACTCCTCCGCCCCGATCTCTCGATACTCCGCCGCCCCGATCTCTCGCCGCTCCTCCGCCCCGATCTCTCGATACTCCTCCGCCCCGATCTCTCGATACTCCTCCGCACCGATCTCTCGATACTCCTCCGCCTCGATCTCTCGATACTCGTCCGCCCCGATCTCTCGATACTCCTCCGCCCCGATCTCTCGATACTCCTCCGCCCCGATCTCTCGATACTCCTCCGCCCCGAACTCTCGATACTCCTCCGCCCCGATCTCTCGATACTCCTCCGCCCCGATCTCTCGCCGCTCCTCCGCCCCGATCTCTCGATACTCCTCCGCCCCGATCTCTCGATACTCCTCCGCCCCGATCTCTCGATACTCCTCCGCCCCGATCTCTCGATACTCCTCCGCCCCGATCTCTCGATACTCCGCCGCCCCGATCTCTCGCCGCTCCTCCGCCCCGATCTCTCGATACTCCTCCGCCCCGATCTCTCGATACTCCTCCACCCCGATCTCTCGATCCTCCTCCGCCCCGATCTCTCGCCGCTCCTCCCCCACGATCTCTCGATACTCCTCCGCCCCGATCTCTCGATCCTCCTCCGCCCCGATCTCTGGCCGCTCCTCCCCCCCGATCTCTCGATACTCCTCCGCCCCGATCTGTCGATGCTCCTCCGCCCCGATCTCTCGATACTCCTCCGCCCTGATCTCTCGATACACCTCCGCCCCGAACTCTCGATACTCCTCCGCCCCGATCTCTCGATACTCCTCCGCCCCGATCTCTCGATACTCCTCCGCCCCGATCTCTCGATACTCCTCCGCCCTGATCTCTCGATACACCTCCGCCCCGAACTCTCGATACTCCTCCGCCCCGATCTCTCGATACTCCTCCGCCCCGATCTCTCGATGCTCCTCCACCCCGATCTCTCGATCCTCCTCCGCCCCGATCTCTCGCCGCTCCTCCCCCACGATCTCTCGATACTCCTCCGCCCCGATCTCTCGATACTCCTCCGCCCCGATCTGTCGATGCTCCTCCGCCCCGATCTCTCGATACTCCTCCGCCCCGATCTCTCGATACTCCTCCGTCCTGATCTCTCGATACACTTCCGCCCCGAACTCTCGATACTCCTCCGCCCCGATCTCTCGCCGCTCCTCCGCCCCGATCTCTCGCCGCTCCTCCGCCCCGATCTCTCGATACTCCTCCGCCCCGATCTCTCGATACTCCGCCGCCCCGATCTCTCGCCGCTCCTCCGCCCCGATCTCTGGCCGCTCCTCCCCCCCGATCTCTCGATCCTCCTCCGCCCCGATCTGTCGATGCTCCTCCGCCCCGATCTCTCGATACTCCTCCGCCCCGATCTCTCGATACTCCTCCGCCCCGATCTCTCGATACTCCTCCGCCCCGATCTCTCGATACTCCTCCGCCCCGACCTCTCGATACTCCTCCGCCCCGAACTCTCGATACTCCTCCGCCCCGATCTCTCGATACTCCTCCGCCCCGATCTCTCGATACTCCACCCCCCCGATCTCTCGATACTCCTCCGCCCCGATCTCTCGATACTCCTCCGCCCCGATCTCTCGCCGCTCCTCCGCCCCGATCTCTTGATACTCCTCCGCCCCGATCTCTCGATACTCCTCCGCCCCGATCTCTCGATACTCCTCCGCCCCGATCTCTCGATACTCCTCCGCCCCGATCTCTCGATACTCCGCCGCCCCGATCTCTCGCCGCTCCTCCGCCCCGATCTCTCGATACTCCTCCGCCCCGATCTCTCGATACTCATCCGCCCCGATCTCTCGATCCTCCTCCGCCCCGATCTCTCGATACTCCTCCGCCCCGATCTCTCGATACTCATCCGCCCCGATCTCTCGATCCTCCTCCGCCCCGATCTCTCGATACTCCTCCGCCCCGATCTCTCGATACTCCTCCGCCCCGATCTCTCGATACTCCGCCGCCCCGATCTCTCGCCGCTCCTCCGCCCCGATCTCTCGATACTCCTCCGCCCCGATCTCTCGATACTCATCCGCCCCGATCTCTCGATCCTCCTCCGCCCCGATCTCTCGATACTCCTCCGCCCCGATCTCTCGATACTCCTCCACCCCGATCTCTCGATCCTCCTCCGCCCCGATCTGTCAATGCTCCTCCGACCCGATCTCTCGATTCTCCTCCGCCCCGATCTCTCGATACTCCTCCGCCCGGATCTCTCGATACACCTCCGCCCCGAACTCTCGATACTCCTCCGCCCCGATCTCTCGATACTCCTCCGCCCCGATCTCTCGATACTCCGCCGCCCCGATCTCTCGCCGCTCCTCCGCCCCGATCTCTCGATACTCCTCCGCCCCGATCTCTCGATACTCATCCGTCCCGATCTCTCGATACTCCTCCGCCCCGATCTCTCGATACTCCTCCGCCCCGATCTCTCGATACTCCTCCGCCCCGATCTCTCGATACTCCTCCGCCCCGATCTCTCGATACTCCTCCGCCCCGATCTCTCGATACTCCTCCGCCCCGATCTCACGATACTCCTCCGCCCCGAACTCTCGATACTCCTCCGCCCCGATCTCTCAATACTCCTCCGCCCCGATCTCTCGAGGCTCCTCCGCCCCGATCTCTCGCCTCTCCTCCGCCCCGATCTCTCGATACTCCTCCGCCCCGATCTCTCGATACTCCTCCGCCCCGATCTCTCGATACTCCTCCGCCCCGATCTCTCGATACTCCGCCGCCCCGATCTCTCGCCGCTCCTCCGCCCCGATCTCTCGATACTCCTCCGCCCCGATCTCTCGATACTCCTCCGCCCCGATCTCTCGATACTCCTCCGCCCCGATCTCTCGATACTCCTCCGCCCCGATCTCTCGATACTCCTCCGCCCCGATCTCTCGATACTCCTCCGCCCCAAACTCTCGATACTCCTCCGCCCCGATCTCTCGATACTCCTCCGCCCCGATCTCTCGCCGCTCCTCCGCCCCGATCTGTCGATACTCCTCCGCCCCGATCTCTCGATACTCATCCGCCCCGATCTCTCGATACTCCTCCGCCCCGATCTCTCGATACTCCGCCGCCCCGATCTCTCGCCGCTCCTCCGCCCCGATCTCTCGATACTCCTCCGCCCCGATCTCTTGATACTCATCCGCCCCGATCTCTCGATACTCCTCCACCACGATCTCTCGATCCTCCTCCGCCCCGATCTCTCGCCGCTCCTCTCCCACGATCTCTCGATACTCCTCCGCCCCGATCTCTCGATCCTCCTCCGCCCCGATCTCTGGCCGCTCCTCCCCCCCGATCTCTCGATACTCCTCCGCCCCGATCTGTCGATGCTCCTCCGCCCCGATCTCTCGATACTCCTCCGCCCCGATCTCTCGATACTCCTCCGCCCCGATCTCTCGATGCTCCTCCACCCCGATCTCTCGATCCTCCTCCGCCCCGATCTCTCGCCGCTCCTCCCCCACGATCTCTCATTACTCCTCCGCCCCGATCTCTCGATCCTCCTCTGCCCCGATCTCTGGCCGCTCCTCCCCCCCGATCTCTCGATACTCCTCCGCCCCGATCTCTCGATACTCCTCCGCCCCGATCTCTCGATACTCCTCCGCCCCGATCTCTCGATACTCCTCCGCCCCGATCTCTCGATACTCCTCCGCCCCGATCTCTCGATACTCCTCCGCCCCGATCTCTCGATACTCCGCCGCCCCGATCTCTTGCCGCTCCTCCGCCCCAATCTCTCGATACTCCTCCGCCCCGATCTCTCGATACTCCTCCGCCCCGATCTCTCGATACTCCTCCGCCCCGATCTCTGGCCGCTCCTCCCCCCCGATCTCTAGATACTCCTCCACCCCGATCTCTCGATACTCCTCCGCCCCGATCTCTCGATACTCCTCCGCCCGGATCTCTCGATACTCCTCCGCCCCGATCTCTCGATACTCCTCCGCCCCGATCTCTCGATACTCCTCCGCCCGGATCTCTCGATACTCCTCTGCCCCGATCTCTCGATACACCTCCGCCCCGATCTCTCGATGCTCCTCCGCCCCGATCTCTCGATACTCCTCCGCCCCGATCTCTCGATACTCCTCCGCCCCGATCTCTCGATGCTCCTCCGCCCCGATCTCTCGATACACCTCCGCCCCGATCTCTCGATACACCTCCGCCCCGATCTCTCGATACTCCTCCGCCCCGATCTCTCGATACTCCTCCGCCCCGATCTCTCGATGCTCCTCCGCCCCGATCTCTCGATACTCCTCCGCCCCGATCTCTCGATTCTCCTCCGCCCCGATCTCTCGCCACTCCTCCGCCCCGATCTCTCGATACTCCTCCGCCCCGATCTCTCGCCGCTCCTCCGCCCCGAACTGTCGATGCTCCTCCGCCCCGATCTCTCGATACTCCTCCGCCCCGATCTCTCGATACACCTCCGCCCCGATCTCTCGATACTCCTCCGCCTCGATCTCTCGATACTCCTCCGCCCCGATCTCTCGATACTACTCCGCCCCGATCTCTCGAAACTCCTCCGCCCCGATCTCTCGACGCTCCTCCGCCCCGATCTCTCGCCGCTCCTCCGCCCCGATCTCTCGATACTACTCCGCCCCGATCTCTCGATACTCCTCCGCCCCGATCTCTCGATACTCCTCCGCCCCGATCTCTCGATACTCCTCCGCCCCGATCTCTCGATACTCCTCCGCCCCGATCTCTCGATACTCCTCCACACCGATCTCTCGATACTCCTCCGCCCCGATCTCTCGATACACCTCCGCCCCGATCTCTCGCCGCTCCTCCGCCCCGAACTGTCGATGCTCCTCCGCCCCGAACTCTCGATACTCCTCCGCCCCGATCTCTCGATACTCCTCCGCCCCGATCTCTCGCCGCTCCTCCCCCCCGATCTCTCGATACTCCTCCGCCCCGACCTCTCGATACTCCTCCGCCCCGATCTCTCGATACTCCTCCGCCCCGATCTCTCGATACTCCTCCGCCCCGATCTCTCGATATCCTCCGCCCCGATCTCTCGATACTCCTCCGCCCCGATCTCTCGCCGCTCCTCCGCCCCGATCTCTCGATACTCCTCCGCTCCGACCTCTCGATACTCCTCCGCCCCGATCCCTCGATACTCCTCTGCCCCGATCTCTCGCCGCTCCTCCGCCCCGATCTCTTGATACTCCTCCGCCCCGATCTCTCGATACTCCTCCGCCCCGATCTCCTCGATACTCCGCCGCCCCGATCTCCTCGCCGCTCCTCCGCCCCGATCTCTCGATACTCCTCCACCCCGATCTCTCAATCCTCCTCCGCCCCGATCTCTCGATTCTCCTGCGCCCCGATCTCTCGATACTCCTCCGCCCCGAACTCTCGATACTCCTCCGCCCCGATCTCTCGATACTCCTCCGCCCCGATCTCTCGATACTCCGCCGCCCCGATCTCTCGCCGCTCCTCCGCCCGATCTCTCGATACTCCTCCGCCCCGATCTCTCGATACTCATCCGCCCCGATCTCTCGATACTCCTCCACCCAGATCTCTCGATCCTCCTCGCCCCGATCTCTCGCCGCTCCTCCCCCACGATCTCTCGATACTCCTCCGCCCCGATCTCTCGATCCTCCTCCGCCCCGATCTCTCGATCCTCCTCTGCCCCGATCTCTGGCCGCTCCTCCCCCCCGATCTCTCGATACTCCTCCGCCCCGATCTGTCGATGCTCCTCCGCCCCCGATCTCTCGATACACCTCCGCCCCGAACTCTCGATATTCCTCCGCCCCGATCTCTCGCCGCACCTCGCCCCGATCTCTCGCCGCTCCTCCGCCCCGATCTCTCGATACTCCTCCACCCCGATCTCTCGATACTCCTCCGCCCCGATCTCTCGATACTCCGCCGCCCCGCTGCTCCTGCCCGATCTCTCGCGACTCCTCCCCGCCCCGATCTCTCGATACTCCTCCGCCCCGATCTCTCGATACTCCTCCGCCCCGATCTCTGGCCGCTCCTCCCCCCGATCTCTCGATACTCCTCCGCCCGATCTCTCGATACTCCTCCGCCCCGATCTCTCGATACTCCTCCGCCCGGATCTCTCGATACACCTCCGCCCCGATCTCTCGATGCTCCTCCGCCCCGATCTCTCGATACTCCTCCGCCCCTATCTCTCGATACTCCTCCGCCCCGATCTCTCGATGCTCCTCCGCCCCGATCTCTCGATGCACCTCCGCCCCGATCTCTCGATACACCTCCGCCCCGATCTCTCGATTCTCCTCCGCCCCGATCTCTCGCCACTCCTCCGCCCTGATCTCTCGATACTCCTCCGCCCCGATCTCTCGATACACCTCCGCCCCGATCTCTCGCCGCTCCTCCGACCCGACTCTCGATACTCCTCCGCCCCGATCTCTCGATACACCTCCGCCCCGATCTCTCGATACTACTCCGCCCCGATCTCTCGAAACTCCTCCGCCCCGATCTCTCGACGCTCCTCCGCCCCGATCTCTCGCCGCTCCTCCGCCCCGATCTCTCGATACTCCTCCGCCCCGATCTCTCGATACTCCTCCGCCCCGATCTCTCGATACTCCTCCGCCCTGATCTCTCGATACTCCTCTGCCCCGATCTCTCGCCGCTCCTCCGCCCCGATCTCTCGATACTCCTCCGCCCCGATCTCTCGATACTCCTCCGCCCCGATCTCTCGATACTCCTCCGCCCCGACCTCTCGATACTCCTCCGCCCCGATCTCTCGATACTCCTCCGCCCCGAACTCTCGATACTCCTCCGCCCCGATCTCTCGATACTCCTCCGCCCCGATCTCTCGCCGCTCCTCCGCCCCGATCTCTTGATACTCCTCCGCCCCGATCTCTCGATACTCCTCCGCCCCGATCTCTCGATACTCCTCCGCCCCGATCTCCCGATACTCCGCCGCCCCGATCTCTCGCCGCTCCTCCGCCCCGATCTCTCGATAATCCTCCGCCCTGATCTCTGGATACTCATCCGCCCCGATCTCTCGATACTCCTCCACCCCGATCTCTCGATCCTCCTCCGCCCCGATCTGTCAATGCTCCTCCGCCCCGATCTCTCGATTCTCCTCCGCCCCGATCTCTCGATACTCCTCCGCCCCGATCTCTCGATACACCTCCGCCCCGAACTCTCGATACTCCTCCGCCCCGATCTCTCGATACTCCTCCGCCCCGATCTCTCGATACTCCACCGCCCCGATCTCTCGCCGCTCCTCCGCCCCGATCTCTCGATACTCCTCCGCCCCGATCTCTCGATACTCCTCCGCCCCGATCTCTCGATACTCCTCCGCCCCGATCTCTCGATACTCCTCCGCCCCGATCTCTCGATACTCCTCCGCCCCGATCTCTCGATACTCCTCCGCCCCGATCTCACGATACTCCTCCGCCCCGAACTCTCGATACTCCTCCGCCCCGATCTCTCGATACTCCTCCGCCCCGATCTCTCGATACTCCTCCGCCCCGATCTCTCGATACTCCGCCGCCCCGATCTCTCGCCGCTCCTCCGCCCCGATCTCTCGATACTCCTCCGCCCCGATCTCTCGATACTCCTCCGCCCCGATCTCTCGATACTCCTCCGCCCCGATCTCTCGATACTCCTCTGCCCCGATCTGTCGATGCTCCTCCGCCCCGATCTCTCGATGCTCCTCCGCCCCGATCTCTCGATACTCCTCCGCCCCGATCTCTCGATACTCCTCCGCCTCGATCTCTCGATACTCGTCCGCCCCGATCTCTCGATACTCCTCCGCCCCGATCTCTCGATACTCCTCCGCCCCGATCTCTCGATACTCCTCCGCCCCGATCTCTCGATACTCCTCCGCCCCGAACTCTCGATACTCCTCCGCCCCGATCTCTCGATACTCCTCCGCCCCGATCTCTCGCCGCTCCTCCGCCCCGATCTCTCGATACTCCTCCGCCCCGATCTCTCGATACTCCTCCGCCCCGATCTCTCGATACTCCTCCGCCCCGATCTCTCGATACTCCGCCGCCCCGATCTCTCGCCGCTCCTCCGCCCCGATCTCTCGATACTCCTCCGCCCCGATCTCTCGATACTCATCCGCCCCGATCTCTCGATACTCCTCCACCCCGATCTCTCGATCCTCCTCCGCCCTGATCTCTCGCCGCTCCTCCCCCACGATCTCTCGATACTCCTCCACCCCGATCTCTCGATCCTCCTCCGCCCCGATCTCTCGATACTCCTCTGCCCCGATCTGTCGATGCTCCTCCGCCCCGATCTCTCGATACTCCTCCGCCCCGATCTCTCGATACTCCTCCGCCCCGATCTCTCGATACACCTCCGCCCCGAACTCTCGATACTCCTCCGCCCCGATCTCTCGATGCTCCTCCGCCCCGATCTCTCGATACTCCTCCGCCCCGATCTCTCGATACTCCTCCGCCCCGATCTCTCGATGCTCCTCCGCCCCGATCTCTCGATACACCTCCGCCCCGATCTCTCGATACAACTCCGCCCCGATCTCTCGATACTCCTCCGCCCCGATCTCTCGCCGCTCCTCCGCCCCGATCTCTCGCCGCTCCTCCGCCCCGATCTCTCGCCGCTCCTCCGCCCCGAACTGTCGATGCTCCTCCGCCCCGATCTCTCGATACTCCTCCGCCCCGATCTCTCGATACTCCTCCGCCCGGATCTCTCGATACACCTCCGCCCCGATCTCTCGATGCTCCTCCGCCCCGATCTCTCGATACTCCTCCGCCCCGATCTCTCGATACTCCTCCGCCCCGATCTCTCGATGCTCCTCCGCCCCGATCTCTCGATACACCTCCGCCCCGATCTCTCGATACTCCTCCGCCCCGATCTCTCGATACTCCTCCGCCCCGATCTCTCGATACTCCTCCGCCCCGATCTCTCGATACTCCTCCGCCCCGATCTCTCGATACACCTCCGCCCCGATCTCTCGATTCTCCTCCGCCCCGATCTCTCGCCACTCCTCCGCCCCGATCTCTCGCCGCTCCTCCGCCCCGATCTCTCGCCGCTCCTCCGCCCCGATCTCTCGATTCTCCTCCGCCCCGATCTCTCGCCACTCCTCCGCCCCGATCTCTCGATACTCCTCCGCCCCGATCTCTCGATACACCTCCGCCCCGATCTCTCGATACTACTCCGCCCCGATCTCTCGAAACTCCTCCGCCCCGATCTCTCGACGCTCCTCCGCCCCGATCTCTCGCCGCTCCTCCGCCCCGATCTCTCGATACTCCTCCGCCCCGATCTCTCGATACTCCTCCACCCCGATCTCTCGATACTCCTCCGCCCCGATCTCTCGATACTCCTCCGCCCCGATCTCTGGCCGCTCCTCCCCCCCCGATCTCTCGATCCTCCTCCGCCCCGATCTGTCGATGCTCCTCCGCCCCGATCTCTCGATACTCCTCCGCCCCGATCTCTCGATACTCCTCCGCCCCGATCTCTCGATACTCCTCCGCCCCGATCTCTCGATACTCCTCTGCCCCGATCTCTCGCCGCTCCTCCGCCCCGATCTCTCGATACTCCTCCGCCCCGATCTCTCGATACTCCTCCGCCCCGATCTCTCGATACTCCTCCGCCCCGACCTCTCGATACTCCTCCGCCCCGATCTCTCGATACTCCTCCGCCCCGATCTCTCGATACTCCTCCGCCCCGATCTCTCGCCGCTCCTCCGCCCCGATCTCTTGATACTCCTCCGCCCCGATCTCTCGATACTCCTCCGCCCCGATCTCTCGATACTCCTCCGCCCCGATCTCTCGATACTCCGCCGCCCCGATCTCTCGCCGCTCCTCCGCCCCGATCTCTGGATGCTCCTCCGCCCCGATCTCTCGATACTCCTCCACCCCGATCTCTCGATCCTCCTCCGCCCCGATCTGTCAATGCTCCTCCGCCCCGATCTCTCGATTCTCCTCCGCCCCGATCTCTCGATACTCCTCCGCCCCGATCTCTCGATACTCATCCGTCCCGATCTCTCGATACTCCTCCGCCCCGATCTCTCGATACTCCTCCGCCCCGATCTCTCGATACTCCTCCGCCCCGATCTCTCGATACTCCTCCGCCCCGATCTCTCGATACTCCTCCGCCCCGATCTCTCGATACTCCTCCGCCCCGATCTCTCGCCTCTCCTCCGCCCCGATCTCGCGATACTCCTCCGCCCCGATCTCTCGATACTCCTCCGCCCCGATCTCTCGATACTCCTCCGCCCCGATCTCTCGATACTCCGCCGCCCCGATCTCTCGCCGCTCCTCCGCCCCGATCTCTCGATACTCCTCCGCCCCGATCTCTCGATACTCCTCCGCTCCGATCTCTCGATACTCCTCCGCCCCGATCTCTCGATACTCCTCCGCCCCGATCTCTCGATACTCCTCCGCCCCGATCTCTGGCCGCTCCTCCCCCCCGATCTCTCGATACTCCTCCGCCCCGATCTGTCGATGCTCCTCCGCCCCGATCTCTCGATACTCCTCCACCCCGATCTCTCGATACTCCTCCGCCCCGATCTCTCGATACTCCTCCGCCTCGATCTCTCGATACTCGTCCGCCCCGATCTCTCGATACTCCTCCGCCCCGATCTCTCGATACTCCTCCGCCCCGATCTCTCGATACTCCTCCGCCCCGATCTCTCGATACTCCTCCGCCCCAAACTCTCGATACTCCTCCGCCCCGATCTCTCGATACTCCTCCGCCCCGATCTCTCGCCGCTCCTCCGCCCCGATCTCTCGATACTCCTCCGCCCCGATCTCTCGATACTCCTCCGCCCCGATCTCTCGATACTCCTCCGCCCCGATCTCTCGATACTCCGCCGCCCCGATCTCTCGCCGCTCCTCCGCCCCGATCTCTCGATACTCCTCCGCCCCGATCTCTCGATACTCATCCGCCCCGATCTCTCGATACTCCTCCACCCCGATCTCTCGATCCTCCTCCGCCCCGATCTCTCGCCGCTCCTCCGCCCCGATCTCTCGATACTCCTCCGCCCCGATCTCTCGATCCTCCTCCGCCCCGATCTCTGCCGCTCCTCCCCCCCGATCTGTCGATGCTCCTCCGCCCCGATCTCTCGATCCTCCTCCGCCCCGATCTCTCGCCGCTCCTCCCCCACGATCTCTCGATACTCCTCCGCCCCGATCTCTCGATACTCCTCCGCCCCGATCTGTCGATACTCCTCCGCCCCGATCTGTCGATGCTCCTCCGCCCCGATCTCTCGATCGTCCTCTGCCCCGATCTCTCGATACTCCTCCGCCCCGATCTGTCGTTGCTCCTCCGCCCCGATCTTTCGATCCTCCTCCGCCCCGATCTCTCGATCCTCCTCCGCCCCGATCTCTCGCCGCTCCTCCGCCCCGATCTCTCGATACTCCTCCGCCCCGATCTCTCGATACTCCTCCGTCACGATCTCTCGATACTCCTCCGCCCCGATCTCTCGATACTCCTCCGCCCCGATCTCTCGATACTCCTCCGCCCCGATCTCTCGCCGCTCCTCCGCCCCGATCTCTCGATGCTCCTCCGCCCCGATCTCTCGCCGCTCCTCCGCCCCGATCTCTCGATGCTCCTCCGCCCCGATCTCTCGATACTCCTCCGCCCCGATCTCTCGATACTCCTCCGCCCCGACCTCTCGATACTCCTCCGCCCCGATCTCTCGATACTCCTCCGCCCCGATCTCTCGATACTCCTCCGCCCCGACCTCTCGATACTCCTCCGCCCCGATCTCTCGATACTCCTCCGCCGCGATCTCTTGATACTCCTCCGCCCCGATCTCTCGATACTCCTCCGCCCCGATCTCTCGATACTCCTCCGCCCCGATCTCTCGATACTCCGCCGCCCCGATCTCTCGATACTCCTCCGCCCCGATCTCTCGATACTCCGCCGCCCCGATCTCTCGCCGCTCCTCCGCCCCGATCTCTCGATACTCCTCCGCCCCGATCTCTCGATACTCATCCGTCCCGATCTCTCGATACTCCTCCGCCCCGATCTCTCGATACTCCTCCGCCCCGATCTCTCGATACTCCTCCGCCCCGATCTCTCGATACTCCTCCGCCCCGATCTCTCGATACTCCTCCGCCCCGATCTCTCGATACTCCTCCGCCCCGATCTCACGATACTCCTCCGCCCCGAACTCTCGATACTCCTCCGCCCCGATCTCTCGATACTCCTCCGCCCCGATCTCTCGAGGCTCCTCCGCCCCGATCTCTCGCCTCTCCTCCGCCCCGATCTCTCGATACTCCTCCGCCCCGATCTCTCGATACTCCTCCGCCCCGATCTCTCGATACTCCTCCGCCCCGATCTCTCGATACTCCGCCGCCCCGATCTCTCGCCGCTCCTCCGCCCCGATCTCTCGATACTCCTCCGCCCCGATCTCTCGATACTCCTCCGCCCCGATCTCTCGATACTCCTCCGCCCCAATCTCTCGATACTCCTCCGCCCCGATCTCTGGCCGCTCCTCCCCCCCGATCTCTCGATACTCCTCCGCCCCGATCTGTCGATGCTCCTCCGCCCCGATCTCTCGATACTCCTCCGCCCCGATCTCTCGATACTCCTCCGCCCCGATCTCTCGATACTCTTCCGCCTCGATCTCTCGATACTCGTCCGCCCCGATCTCTCGATACTCCTCCGCCCCGATCTCTCGATACTCCTCCGCCCCGATCTCTCGATACTCCTCCGCCCCAAACTCTCGATACTCCTCCGCCCCGATCTCTCGATACTCCTCCGCCCCGATCTCTCGCCGCTCCTCCGCCCCGATCTCTCGATACTCCACCGCCCCGATCTCTCGATACTACTCCGCCCCGATCTCTCGCCGCTCCTCCCCGCCGATCTCTCGATACTCCTCCACCCCGATCTCTCGATACTCCTCCGCCCCGATCTCTCGATACTCCTCCGCCCGGATCTCTCGATACTCCTCCGCCCCGATCTCTCGATACTCCTCCGCCCCGATCTCTCGATACTCCTCCGCCCGGATCTCTCGATACTCCTCCGCCCCGATCTCTCGATACTCCTCCGCCCCGATCTCTCGATGCTCCACCGCCCCGATCTCTCGATACTCCTCCGCCCCGATCTCTCGATACTCCTCCGCCCCGATCTCTCGATACTCCTCCGCCCCGATCTCTCGATGCTCCTCCGCCCCGATCTCTCGATACTCCTCCGCCCCGATCTCTCGATACTCCTCCGCCCCGATCTCTCGATGCTCCTCCGCCCCGATCTCTCGATACACCTCCGCCCCGATCTCTCGATACACCTCCGCCCCGATCTCTCGATGCTCCTCCGCCCCGATCTCTCGATTCTCCTCCGCCCCGATCTCTCGCCACTCCTCCGCCCCGATCTCTCGCCGCTCCTCCGCCCCGATCTCTCGCCGCTCCTCCGCCCCGAACTGTCGATGCTCCTCCGCCCCGATCTCTCGATACTCCTCCGCCCCGATCTCTCGATACACCTCCGCCCCGATATCTCGATACTCCTCCGCCCCGATCTCTCGAAACTCCTCCGCCCCGATCTCTCGACGCTCCTCCGCCCCGATCTCTCGCCGCTCCTCCGCCCCGATCTCTCGATACTCCTCCGACCCGATCTCTCGATACTCCTCCGCCCCGATATCTCGATACTCCTCCGCCCCGATCTCTCGAAACTCCTCCGCCCCGATCTCTCGACGCTCCTCCGCCCCGATCTCTCGCCGCTCCTCCGCCCCGATCTCTCGATACTCCGCCGCCCCGATCTCTCGCCGCTCCTCCGCCCCGATCTCTCGATACTGCTCCGCCCCGATCTCTGGCCGCTCCTCCGCCCCGATCTCTCGATACTCCTCCGCCCCGATCTCTCGATACTCCTCTGCCCCGATCTCTCGCCGCTCCTCCGCCCCGATCTCTCGATACTCCTCCGCCCCGATCTCTCGATACTCCTCCGCCCCGATCTCTCGATACTCCTCCGCCCCGATCTCTCGATACTCCTCCACCCTGATCTCTCGATACTCATCCGCCCCGATCTCTCGATACTCCTCCGCCCCGATCTCTCGCCGCTCCTCCGCCCCGATCTCTTGATACTCCTCCGCCCCGATCTCTCGATACTCCTCCGCCACGATCTCTCGATACTCCTCCGCCCCGATCTCTCGATACTCCGCCCCGATCTCTCGCCGCTCCTCCGCCCCGATCTCTCGATACTCCTCCGCCCCGATCTCTGTATACTCATCCGCCCCGATCTCTCGATACTCCTCCACCCCGATCTCTCGATCCTCCTCCGCCCCGATCTGTCAATGCTCCTCCGCCCCGATCTCTCGATTCTCCTCCGCCCCGATCTCTCGATACTCCTCCGCCCCGATCTCTCGATACACCTCCGACCCGAACTCTCGATACTCCTCCGCCCCGATCTCTCGATACTCCTCCGCCCCGATCTCTCGATACTCCTCCGCCCCGATCTCTCGATACACCTCCGCCCCGAACTCTCGATACTCCTCCGCCCCGATCTCTCGATGCTCCTCCGCCCCGATCTCTCGATACTCCTCCGCCCCGATCTCTCGATACTCCTCCGCCCCGATCTCTCGATACTCCTCCGCCCCGATCTCTCGATGCTCCTCCACCCCGATCTCTCGATCCTCCTCCGCCCCGATCTCTCGCCGCTCCTCCCCCACGATCTCTCGATACTCCTCCGCCCCGATCTCTCGATCCTCCTCTGCCCCGATCTCTGGCCGCTCCTCCCCCCCGATCTCTCGATACACCTCCGCCCCGATCTCTCGCCGCTCCTCCGCCCCGATCTCTCGCCGCTCCTCCGCCCCGATCTCTCGATTCTCCTCCGCCCCGATCTCTCGATACTCCGCCGCCCCGATCTCTCGCCGCTCCTCCGCCCCGATCTCTCGATACTCCTCCGCCCCGATCTCTCGATACTCCTCCGCCCCGATCTCTCGATACTCCTCCGCCCCGATCTCTCGATACTCCTCCGCCCCGATCTCTCGATACTCCTCCGCCCCGATCTCTCGATACTCCTCCGCCCCGATCTCTCGATACTCCTCCGCCCCGATCTCTCGATACTCCTCCCCCCCGATCTCTCGATACTCCTCCGCCCGGATCTAACGATACTCCTCCGCCCCGAACTCTCGATACTCCTCCGCCCCGATCTCTCGATACTCCTCCGCCCCGATCTCTCGATACCCCTCCGCCCCGATCTCTCGCCGCTCCTCCGCCCCGATCTCTCGATACTCCGCCGCCCCGAACTCTCGATACTCCTCCATCCCGATCTCTCGATACTCCTCCGCCCCGATCTCTCGATACTCCTCCGCCCCGATCTCTCGCCGCTCCTCCGCCCCGATCTCTCGATACTCCTCCGCCCCGATCTCTCGATACTCCTCCGCCCCGATCTCTCGCCGCTCCTCCGCCCCGATCTCTTGATGCTCCTCCGCCCCGATCTCTCGATGCTCCTCCGCCCCGATCTCTCGATACTCCTCCGCCCCGATCTCTCGATACACCTCCGCCCCGATCTCTCGATACTCCTCCGCCCCGATCTCTCGATACTCGTCCGCCCCGATCTCTCGATACTCCTCCGCCCCGATCTCTCGATACTCCTCCGCCCCGATCTCTCGATACACCTCCGCACCGATCTCTCGATACTCCTCCGCCCCAAACTCTCGATACTCCTCCGCCCCGATCTCTCGATACTCCTCCGCCCCGATCTCTCGCCGCTCCTCCGCCCCGATCTCTCGATACTCCACCGCCCCGATCTCTCGATACTCCTCCGCCCCGATCTCTCGATACTCCTCCGCCCCGATCTCTCGATACTCCGCCGCCCCGATCTCTCGCCGCTCCTCCGCCCCGATCTCTCGATACTCCTCCGCCCCGATCTCTCGATACTCATCCGCCCCGATCTCTCGATACTCCTCCACCCCGATCTCTCGATCCTCCTCCGCCCCGATCTCTCGCCGCTCCTCCCCCACGATCTCTCGATACTCCTCCGCCCCGATCTCTCGATCCTCCTCCGCCCCGATCTCTGGCCGCTCCTCCCCCCCGATCTCTCGATACTCCTCCGCCCCGATCTCTCGATACACCTCCGCCCCGAACTCTCGATACTCCTCCGCCCCGATCTCTCGATACTCCTCCGCCCCGATCTCTCGATACTCCTCCGCCCTGATCTCTCGCCGCTCCTCCCCCACGATCTCTCGATGCTCCTCCACCCCGATCTCTCGATCCTCCTCCGCCCCGATCTCTCGCCGCTCCTCCCCCACGATCTCTCGATACTCCTCCACCCCGATCTCTCGATACGCCTCCGCCCCGAACTCTCGATACTCCTCCGCCCCGATCTCTCGCCGCTCCTCCGCCCCGATCTCTCGCCGCTCCTCCGCCCCGATCTCTCGATACTCCTCCGCCCCGATCTCTCGATACTCCTCCACCCCGATCTCTCGATACTCCTCCGCCCCGATCTCTCGATACTCCGCCGCCCCGATCTCTCGATACTCCTCCGCCCCGATCTCTCGATACTCCTCCGCCCCGATCTCTCGATACTCCTCCGCCCCGATCTCTCGATACTCCTCCGCCCCGATCTCTCGATACTCCTCCGCCCCGATCTCTGGCCGCTCCTCCCCGCCGATCTCTCGATACTCCTCCACCCCGATCTCTCGATACTCCTCCGCCCCGATCTCTCGATACTCCTCCGCCCGGATCTCTCGATACACCTCCGCCCCGATCTCTCGATGCTCCTCCGCCCCGATCTCTCGATACTCCTCCGCCCCGATCTCTCGATACTCCTCCGCCCCGATCTCTCGATGCTCCTCCGCCCCGATCTCTCGATACACCTCCGCCCCGATCTCTCGATTCTCCTCCGCCCCGATTTCTCGCCACTCCTCCGCCCCGATCTCTCGCCGCTCCTCCGCCCCGATCTCTCGCCGCTCCTCCGCCCCGAACTGTCGATGCTCCTCCGCCCCGATCTCTCGATACTCCTCCGCCCCGATCTCTCGATACTCATCCGTCCCGATCTCTCGATACTCCTCCGCCCCGATCTCTCGATACTCCTCCGCCCCGATCTCTCGATACTCCTCCGCCCCGATCTCTCGATACTCCTCCGCCCCGATCTCTCGATACTCCTCCGCCCCGATCTCTCGATACTCCTCCGCCCCGATCTCTCGCCGCTCCTCCGCCCCGATCTCTCGATACTCCGCCGCCCCGAACTCTCGATACTCCTCCTTCCCGATCTCTCGATACTCCTCCGCCCCGATCTCTCGATACTCCTCCGCCCCGATCTCTCGCCGATCCTCCGCCCCGATCTCTCGATACTCCTCCGCCCCGATCTCTCGATACTCCTCCGCCCCGATCTCTCGCCGCTCCTCCGCCCCGATCTCTCGATGCTCCTCCGCCCCGATCTCTCGATGCTCCTCCGCCCCGATCTCTCGATACTCCTCCGCCCCGATCTCTCGATACACCTCCGCCCCGATCTCTCGATACTCCTCCGCCCCAAACTCTCGATACTCCTCCGCCCCGATCTCTCGATACTCCTCCGCCCCGATCTCTCGCCGCTCCTCCGCCCCGATCTCTCGATACTCCACCGCCCCGATCTCTCGATACTCCTCCGCCCCGATCTCTCGATACTCCTCCGCCCCGATCTCTCGATACTCCTCCGCCCCGATCTCTCGATACTCCTCCGCCCCGATCTCTCGATACTCCGCCGCCCCGATCTCTCGCCGCTCCTCCGCCCCGATCTCTCGATACTCCTCCGCCCCGATCTCTCGATACTCATCCGCCCCGATCTCTCGATACTCCTCCACCCCGATCTCTCGATCCTCCTCCGCCCCGATCTCTCGCCGCTCCTCCCCCACGATCTCTCGATCCTCCTCCGCCCCGATCTCTGGCCGCTCCTCCCCCCCGATCTCTCGATACTCCTCCGCCCCGATCTCTCGATACACCTCCGCCCCGAACTCTCGATACTCCTCCGCCCCGATCTCTCGCCGCTCCTCCGCCCCGATCTCTCGATACTCCTCCGCCCCGATCTCTCGATACACCTCCGCCCCGATCTCTCGATCCTCCTCCGCCCCGATCTCTCGCCGCTCCTCCCCCACGATCTCTCGATACTCCTCCACCCCGATCTCTCGATACGCCTCCGCCCCGAACTCTCGATACTCCTCCGCCCCGATCTCTCGCCGCTCCTCCGCCCCGATCTCTCGCCGCTCCTCCGCCCCGATCTCTCGATACTCCTCCGCCCCGATCTCTCGATACTCCTCCACCCCGATCTCTCGATACTCCTCCGCCCCGATCTCTCGATACTCCGCCGCCCCGATCTCTCGCCGCTCCTCCGCCCCGATCTCTCGATACTCCTCCGCCCCGATCTCTCGATACTCCTCCGCCCCGATCTCTCGATACTCCTCCGCCCCGATCTCTGGCCGCTCCTCCCCGCCGATCTCTCGATACTCCTCCACCCCGATCTCTCGATACACCTCCGCCCCGATCTCTCGATACTCCTCCGCCCCGATCTCTCGATACTCCTCCGCCCCGATCTCTCGATGCTCCTCCGCCCCGATCTCTCGATACACCTCCGCCCCGATCTCTCGATACACCTCCGACCCGATCTCTCGATTCTCCTCCGCCCCGATTTCTCGCCACTCCTCCGCCCCGATCTCTCGCCGCTCCTCCGCCCCGAACTGTCGATGCTCCTCCGCCCCGATCTCTCGATACTCCTCCGCCCCGATCTCTCGATACACCTCCGCCCCGATCTCTCGATACTACTCCGCCCCGATCTCTCGAAACTCCTCCGCCCCGATCTCTCGACGCTCCTCCGCCCCAATCTCTCGATACTCCTCCGCCCCGATCTCTCGATACTCCTCCGCCCCGATCTCTCGATACTCCGCCGCCCCGATCTCTCGCCGCTCCTCCGCCCCGATCTCTCGATACTGCTCCGCCCCGATCTCTGGCCGCTCCTCCGCCCCGATCTCTCGATACTCCTCCGCCCCGATCTCTCGATACTCCTCTGCCCCGATCTCTCGCCGCTCCTCCGCCCCGATCTCTCGATACTCCTCCGCCCCGATCTCTCGATACTCCTCCGCCCCGATCTCTCGATACTCGTCCGCCCCGATCTCTCGATACTCCTCCGCCCCGATCTCTCGATACTCCTCCGCCCCGATCTCTCGATACACCTCCGCACCGATCTCTCGATACTCCTCCGCCCCAAACTCTCGATACTCCTCCGCCCCGATCTCTCGATACTCCTCCGCCCCGATCTCTCGCCGCTCCTCCGCCCCGATCTCTCGATACTCCACCGCCCCGATCTCTCGATACTCCTCCGCCCCGATCTCTCGATACTCCTCCGCCCCGATCTCTCGATACTCCGCCGCCCCGATCTCTCGCCGCTCCTCCGCCCCGATCTCTCGATACTCCTCCGCCCCGATCTCTCGATACTCATCCGCCCCGATCTCTCGATACTCCTCCACCCCGATCTCTCGATCCTCCTCCGCCCCGATCTCTCGCCGCTCCTCCCCCACGATCTCTCGATACTCCTCCGCCCCGATCTCTCGATCCTCCTCCGCCCCGATCTCTGGCCGCTCCTCCCCCCTGATCTCTCGATACTCCTCCGCCCCGATCTCTCGATACACCTCCGCCCCGAACTCTCGATACTCCTCCGCCCCGATCTCTCGATACTCCTCCGCCCCGATCTCTCGATACTCCTCCGCCCTGATCTCTCGCCGCTCCTCCCCCACGATCTCTCGATGCTCCTCCACCCCGATCTCTCGATCCTCCTCCGCCCCGATCTCTCGCCGCTCCTCCCCCACGATCTCTCGATACTCCTCCACCCCGATCTCTCGATACGCCTCCGCCCCGAACTCTCGATACTCCTCCGCCCCGATCTCTCGCCGCTCCTCCGCCCCGATCTCTCGCCGCTCCTCCGCCCCGATCTCTCGATACTCCTCCGCCCCGATCTCTCGATACTCCTCCACCCCGATCTCTCGATACTCCTCCGCCCCGATCTCTCGATACTCCGCCGCCCCGATCTCTCGATACTCCTCCGCCCCGATCTCTCGATACTCCTCCGCCCCGATCTCTCGATACTCCTCCGCCCCGATCTCTCGATACTCCTCCGCCCCGATCTCTCGCCGCTCCTCCGCCCCGATCTCTCGATACTCCTCCGCCCCGATCTCTCGCCGCTCCTCCGCCCCGATCTCTCGATACTCCTCCGCCCCGATCTCTCGATACTCCTCCGCCCGGATCTCTCGATACACCTCCGCCCCGATCTCTCGATGCTCCTCCGCCCCGATCTCTCGATACTCCTCCGCCCCGATCTCTCGATACTCCTCCGCCCCGATCTCTCGATGCTCCTCCGCCCCGATCTCTCGATACACCTCCGCCCCGATCTCTCGATTCTCCTCCGCCCCGATTTCTCGCCACTCCTCCGCCCCGATCTCTCGCCGCTCCTCCGCCCCGATCTCTCGCCGCTCCTCCGCCCCGAACTGTCGATGCTCCTCCGCCCCGATCTCTCGATACTCCTCCGCCCCGATCTCTCGATACTCATCCGTCCCGATCTCTCGATACTCCTCCGCCCCGATCTCTCGATACTCCTCCGCCCCGATCTCTCGATACTCCTCCGCCCCGATCTCTCGATACTCCTCCGCCCCGATCTCTCGATACTCCTCCGCCCCGATCTCTCGATACTCCTCCGCCCCGATCTCTCGCCGCTCCTCCGCCCCGATCTCTCGATACTCCGCCGCCCCGAACTCTCGATACTCCTCCTTCCCGATCTCTCGATACTCCTCCGCCCCGATCTCTCGATACTCCTCCGCCCCGATCTCTCGCCGATCCTCCGCCCCGATCTCTCGATACTCCTCCGCCCCGATCTCTCGATACTCCTCCGCCCCGATCTCTCGCCGCTCCTCCGCCCCGATCTCTCGATGCTCCTCCGCCCCGATCTCTCGATGCTCCTCCGCCCCGATCTCTCGATACTCCTCCGCCCCGATCTCTCGATACACCTCCGCCCCGATCTCTCGATACTCCTCCGCCCCAAACTCTCGATACTCCTCCGCCCCGATCTCTCGATACTCCTCCGCCCCGATCTCTCGCCGCTCCTCCGCCCCGATCTCTCGATACTCCACCGCCCCGATCTCTCGATACTCCTCCGCCCCGATCTCTCGATACTCCTCCGCCCCGATCTCTCGATACTCCTCCGCCCCGATCTCTCGATACTCCTCCGCCCCGATCTCTCGATACTCCGCCGCCCCGATCTCTCGCCGCTCCTCCGCCCCGATCTCTCGATACTCCTCCGCCCCGATCTCTCGATACTCATCCGCCCCGATCTCTCGATACTCCTCCACCCCGATCTCTCGATCCTCCTCCGCCCCGATCTCTCGCCGCTCCTCCCCCACGATCTCTCGATCCTCCTCCGCCCCGATCTCTGGCCGCTCCTCCCCCCCGATCTCTCGATACTCCTCCGCCCCGATCTCTCGATACACCTCCGCCCCGAACTCTCGATACTCCTCCGCCCCGATCTCTCGCCGCTCCTCCGCCCCGATCTCTCGATACTCCTCCGCCCCGATCTCTCGATACACCTCCGCCCCGATCTCTCGATCCTCCTCCGCCCCGATCTCTCGCCGCTCCTCCCCCACGATCTCTCGATACTCCTCCACCCCGATCTCTCGATACGCCTCCGCCCCGAACTCTCGATACTCCTCCGCCCCGATCTCTCGCCGCTCCTCCGCCCCGATCTCTCGCCGCTCCTCCGCCCCGATCTCTCGATACTCCTCCGCCCCGATCTCTCGATACTCCTCCACCCCGATCTCTCGATACTCCTCCGCCCCGATCTCTCGATACTCCGCCGCCCCGATCTCTCGCCGCTCCTCCGCCCCGATCTCTCGATACTCCTCCGCCCCGATCTCTCGATACTCCTCCGCCCCGATCTCTCGATACTCCTCCGCCCCGATCTCTGGCCGCTCCTCCCCGCCGATCTCTCGATACTCCTCCACCCCGATCTCTCGATACACCTCCGCCCCGATCTCTCGATACTCCTCCGCCCCGATCTCTCGATACTCCTCCGCCCCGATCTCTCGATGCTCCTCCGCCCCGATCTCTCGATACACCTCCGCCCCGATCTCTCGATACACCTCCGACCCGATCTCTCGATTCTCCTCCGCCCCGATTTCTCGCCACTCCTCCGCCCCGATCTCTCGCCGCTCCTCCGCCCCGAACTGTCGATGCTCCTCCGCCCCGATCTCTCGATACTCCTCCGCCCCGATCTCTCGATACACCTCCGCCCCGATCTCTCGATACTACTCCGCCCCGATCTCTCGAAACTCCTCCGCCCCGATCTCTCGACGCTCCTCCGCCCCAATCTCTCGATACTCCTCCGCCCCGATCTCTCGATACTCCTCCGCCCCGATCTCTCGATACTCCGCCGCCCCGATCTCTCGCCGCTCCTCCGCCCCGATCTCTCGATACTGCTCCGCCCCGATCTCTGGCCGCTCCTCCGCCCCGATCTCTCGATACTCCTCCGCCCCGATCTCTCGATACTCCTCTGCCCCGATCTCTCGCCGCTCCTCCGCCCCGATCTCTCGATACTCCTCCGCCCCGATCTCTCGATACTCCTCCGCCCCGATCTCTCGATACTCCTCCGCCCCGACCTCTCGATACTCCTCCGCCCCGATCTCTCGATACTCCTCCGCCCCGAACTCTCGATACTCCTCCGCCCCGATCTCTCGATACTCCTCCGCCCCGATCTCTCGCCGCTCCTCCGCCCCGATCTCTTGATACTCCTCCGCCCCGATCTCTCGATACTCCTCCGCCACGATCTCTCGATACTCCTCCGCCCCGATCTCTCGATACTCCGCCGCCCCGATCTCTCGCCGCTCCTCCGCCCCGATCTCTCGATACTCCTCCGCCCCGATCTCTGGATACTCATCCGCCCCGATCTCTCGATACTCCTCCACCCCGATCTCTCGATCCTCCTCCGCCCCGATCTGTCAATGCTCCTCCGCCCCGATCTCTCGATTCTCCTCCGCCCCGATCTCTCGATACTCCTCCGCCCCGATCTCTCGATACACCTCCGACCCGAACTCTCGATACTCCTCCGCCCCGATCTCTCGATACTCCTCCGCCCCGATCTCTCGATACTCCTCCGCCCCGATCTCTCGATACACCTCCGCCCCGAACTCTCGATACTCCTCCGCCCCGATCTCTCGATACTCCTCCGCCCCGATCTCTCGATGCTCCTCCACCCCGATCTCTCGATCCTCCTCCGCCCCGATCTCTCGCCGCTCTTCCCCCACGATCTCTCGATACTCCTCCGCCCCGATCTCTCGATCCTCCTCTGCCCCGATCTCTGGCCGCTCCTCCCCCCTGATCTCTCGATACTCCTCCGCCCCGATCTCTCGATACTCCGCCGCCCCGATCTCTCGCCGCTCCTCCGCCCCGATCTCTCGATACTCCTCCGCCCCGATCTCTCGCCGCTCCTCCGCCCCGATCTCTCGATGCTCCTCCGCCCCGATCTCTCGATACTCCGCCGCCCCGATCTCTCGCCGCTCCTCCGCCCCGATCTCTCGATACTCCTCCGCCCCGATCTCTCGATACTCATCCGTCCCGATCTCTCGTTACTCCTCCGCCCCGATCTCTCGATACTCCTCCGCCCCGATCTCTCGATACTCCTCCGCCCCGATCTCTCGATACTCCTCCGCCCCGATCTCTCGATACTCCTCCGCCCCGATCTCTCGATACTCCTCCGCCCCGATCTCACGATACTCCTCCGCCCCGAACTCTCGATACTCCTCCGCCCCGATCTCTCGATACTCCTCCGCCCCGATCTCTCGATACTCCTCCGCCCCGATCTCTCGCCGCTCCTCCGCCCCGATCTCTCGATACTCCGCCACCCCGAACTCTCGATACTCCTCCATCCCGATCTCTCGATACTCCTCCGCCCCGATCTCTCGATACTCCTCCGCCCCGATCTCTCGCCGCTCCTCCGCCCCGATCTCTCGATACTCCTCCGCCCCGATCTCTCGATACTCCTCCGCCCCGATCTCTCGCCGCTCCTCCGCCCCGATCTCTCGATACTCCTCCGCCCCGATCTCTCGATACTCCTCCGCCCCGATCTCTCGCCGCTCCTCCGCCCCGATCTCTCGATACTCCTCCGCCCCGATCTCTCGATACTCATCCGCCCCGATCTCTCGATACTCCTCCACCCCGATCTCTCGATCCTCCTCCGCCCCGATCTCTCGCCGCTCCTCCCCCACGATCTCTCGATACTCCTCCGCCCCGATCTCTCGATCCTCCTCCGCCCCGATCTCTGGCCGCTCCTCCCCCCCGATCTCTCGATACTCCTCCGCCCCGATCTGTCGATGCTCCTCCGCCCCGATCTCTCGATACTCCTCCGCCCCGATCTCTCGATACTCCTCCGCCCCGATCTCTCGATACACCTCCGCCCCGAACTCTCGATACTCCTCCGCCCCGATCTCTCGATACTCCTCCGCCCCGATCTCTCGATGCTCCTCCACCCCGATCTCTCGATCCTCCTCCGCCCCGATCTCTCGCCGCTCCTCCGCCCCGATCTCTCGCCGCTCCTCCGCCCCGATCTCTCGATACTCCTCCGCCCCGATCTCTCGATACTCCTCCACCCCGATCTCTCGATACTCCTCCGCCCCGATCTCTCGATACTCCGCCGCCCCGATCTCTCGCCGCTCCTCCGCCCCGATCTCTCGATACTCCTCCGCCCCGATCTCTCGATACTCCTCCGCCCCGATCTCTCGATACTCCTCCGCCCCGATCTCTGGCCGCTCCTCCCCCCCGATCTCTCGATACTCCTCCACCCCGATCTCTCGATACTCCTCCGCCCCGATCTCTCGATACTCCTCCGCCCGGATCTCTCGATACACCTCCGCCCCGATCTCTCGATGCTCCTCCGCCCCGATCTCTCGATACTCCTCCGCCCCGATCTCTCGATACTCCTCCGCCCCGATCTCTCGATGCTCCTCCGCCCCGATCTCTCGATACACCTCCGCCCCGATCTCTCGATACACCTCCGCCCCGATCTCTCGATTCTCCTCCGCCCCGATCTCTCGCCACTCCTCCGCCCCGATCTCTCGCCGCTCCTCCGCCCCGATCTCTCGCCGCTCCTCCGCCCCGATCTCTCGATACACCTCCGCCCCGATCTCTCGATTCTACTCCGCCCCGATCTCTGGCCGCTCCTCCCCCCCGATCTCTCGATACTCCTCCACCCCGATCTCTCGATACTCCTCCGCCCCGATCTCTCGATACTCCTCCGCCCCGATCTGTCGATGCTCCTCCGCCCCGATGTCTCGCCGCTCCTCCGCCCCGATCTCTCGATACTCCTCTGCCCCGATCTCTCGCCGCTCCTCCGCCCCGATCTCTCGATACTCCTCCGCCCCGATCTCTCGATACTCCTCCGCCCCGATCTCTCGATACTCCTCCGCCCCGACCTCTCGATACTCCTCCGCCCCGATCTCTCGATACTCCTCCGCCCCGACCTCTCGATACTCCTCCGCCCCGATCTCTCGATACTCCTCCGCCCCGACCTCTCGATACTCCTCCGCCCCGACCTCTCGATACACCTCCGCCCCGATCTGTCGATACTCCTCCGCCCCGATCTCTCGTTACTCCTCCGCCCCGATCTCTCGATACTCCGCCGCCCCGATCTCTCGCCGCTCCTCCGCCCCGATCTCTCGATACTCCGCCGCCACGATCTCTCGCCACTCCTCCGCCCCGATCTCTCGCCGCTCCTCCGCCCCGATCTCTCGATACACCGCCGCCCCGATCTCTCGCCGCTCCTCCGCCCCGATCTCTCGATACTCCTCCGCACCGATCTCTCGATACTCCTCCGCCCCGATCTCTCGATACTCCTCCGCCCCGATCTCTCGATACTCCTCCGCCCCGATCTCTCGATACTCCTCCGCCCCGATCTCTCGATACTCATCCGCCCCGATCTCTCGATACTAGTCCGCCCCGATCTCTGGCCGCTCCTCCCCTCCGATCTCTCGATACTCCTCCGCCCCGATCTGTCGATGCTCCTCCGCCCCGATCTCTCGATGCTCCTCCGCCCCGATCTCTCGATGCTCCTCCGCCCCGATCTCTCGATACACCTCCGCCCCGATCTCTCGATACTCCTCCGCCCCGATCTCTCGATACTCCTCCGCCCCGATCTCTCGATGCTCCTCCGCCCTGATCTCTCGCCGCTCCTCCGCCCCGATCTCTCGATGCTCCTCCGCCCCGATCTCTCGATACTCCTCCGCCCCGATCAGTCGATGCTCCTCCGCCCCGATCTCTCGCCGCTCCTCCGCCCCGATCTCTCGCCGCTCCTCCGCCCCGAACTCTCGATACTCCTCCGCCCCGACCTCTCGATACTCCTCCGCCCCGACCTCTCGATACTCCTCCGCCCCGATCTCTCGATACTCCTCTGCCCCGATCTCTCGATACTCCTCCGCCCCGATCTCTCGATACTCCTCCGCCCCGATCTCTCGCCGCTCCTCCGCCCCGATCTCTCGATACTCCTCTGCCCCGATCTCTCGCCGCTCCTCCGCCCCGATCTCTCGATACTCCTCCGCCCCGATCTCTCGATACTCCTCCGCCCCGACCTCTCGATACTGTTCCGCCCCGATCTCTCGATACTCCTCCGCCCCGATCTCTCGATACTCCTCCGCCCCGACCTCTCGATACTCCTCCGCCCCGATCTCTCGATACTCCTCCGCCCCGAACTCTCGATACTCCTCCGCCCCGATCTCTCGATACTCCTCCGCCCCGATCTCTCGATACTCCTCCGCCCCGATCTCTCGATACTCCTCCGCCCCGATCTCTCGCCGCTCCTCCGCCCCGATCTCTCGATACTCCTCCGCCCCGATGTCTCGATACTCCTCCGCCCCGATCTCTCGATCCTCCTCCGCCCCGATCTCTCGCCGCTCCTCCGCCCCGATCTCTCGATTCTCCTCCGCCCCGATCTCTCGATACTCCTCCGCCCCGATCTCTCGATACTCCTCCGCCCCGATCTCTCGATACTCCCCCGCCCCGATCTCTCGATACTCCTCCGCCCCGATCTCTCGATACTCCTCCGCCCCGATCTCTCGATACTCCTCCGCCCCGATCTCTCGATACTCCTCCGCCCCGATCTCTCGATACTCCTCCGCCCCGATCTCTCGATACTCCTCCGCCCCGATTTCTCGATACTCCTCCGCCCCGATCTCTGGCCGCTCCTCCCCCCCGATCTCTCGATACTCCTCCGCCCCGATCTCTCGATACTCCTCCGCCCCGATCTCTCGATACTCCTCCGCCCCGATCTCTCGATACTCCTCCGCCCCGATCTCTCGATACTCCTCCGCCTCGATCTCTCGATACTCGTCCGCCCCGATCTCTCGATACTCCTCCGCCCCGATCTCTCGATACTCCTCCGCCCCGATCTCTCGATACTCCTCCGCCCCGATCTCTCGATACTCCTCCGCCCCAAACTCTCGATACTCCTCCGCCCCGATCTCTCGATACTCCTCCGCCCCGATCTCTCGCCGCTCCTCCGCCCCGATCTCTCGCCGCTCCTCCGCCCCGATCTCTCGATACTCCTCCGCCCCGATCTCTCGATACTCCTCCGCCCCGATCTCTCGATACTCCTCCGCCCCGATCTCTCGATACTCCGCCACCCCGATCTCTCGCCGCTCCTCCGCCCCGATCTCTCGCCGCTCCTCCGCCCCGATCTCTCGATCCTCCTCCGCCCCGATCTCTCGCCGCTCCTCCCCCACGATCTCTCGATACTCCTCCGCCCCGATCTCTCGATCCTCCTCCGCCCCGATCTCTGTCCGCTCCTCCCCCCCGATCTCTCGATACTCCTCCGCCCCGATCTGTCGATGCTCCTCCACCCCGATCTCTCGATACTCCTCCGCCCCGATCTCTCGATACTCCTCCGCCCCGATCTCTCGATGCTCCTCCGCCCCGATCTCTCGCCGCTCCTCCGCCCCGATCTCTCGATACTCCTCCGCCCCGATCTCTCGATGCTCCTCCGCCCCGATCTCTGGCCGCTCCTCCCCCCCAATCTCTCGATACTCCTCCGCCCCGATCTCTCGATACTCCTCCGCCCCGATCTCTCGATACTCCTCCGCCCGGATCTCTCGATACTCCTCCGCCCCGATCTCTCGATACTCCTCCGCCCGGATCTCTCGATACTACTCCGCCCCGATCTCTCGATACACCTCCGCCCCGATCTCTCGATTCTCCTCCGCCCCGATCTCTCGCCACTCCTCCGCCCCGATCTCTCGCCGCTCCTCCGCCCCGATCTCTCGCCGCTCCTCCGCCCCGAACTGTCGATGCTCCTCTGCCCCGATCTCTCGATACACCTCCGCCCCGATCTCTCGATACTACTCCGCCCCGCTCTCTCGAAACTCCTCCGCCCCGATCTCTCGACGCTCCTCCGCCCCGATCTCTCGATACTCCTCCGCCCCGATCTCTCGATACTCCTCCGCCCCGATCTCTCGATACTCCTCCGCCCCGATCTCTCGATACTCCTCCGCCCCGATCTCTCGATACTCCGCCGCCCCGATCTCTCGCCGCTCCTCCGCCCCGATCTCTCGATACTCCTCCGCCCCGATCTCTCGATACTCCTCCGCCCCGATCTCTCGATACTCATCCGCCCCTATCTCTCGATACTCATCCGCCCCGATCTCTCGATACTGCTCCGCCCCGATCTCTGGCCGCTCCTCCCCCCCGATCTCTCGATACTCCTCCGCCCCGATCTCTCGATACTCCTCCGCCCCGATCTCTCGATACTGCTCCGCCCCGATCTCTGGCCGCTCCTCCGCCCCGATCTCTCGATACGCCTCCGCCCCGATCTCTCGATACTCCTCCGCCCCGACCTCTCGATACTGTTCCGCCCCGATCTCTCGATACTCCTCCGCCCCGATCTCTCGATACTCCTCCGCCCCGACCTCTCGATACTCCTCCGCCCCGATCTCTCGATCCTCCTCCGCCCCGATCTCTCTCCGCTCCTCCCCCCGATCTCTCGATACTCCTCCGCCCCGATCTCTCGATACTCCTCCGCCCCGACCTCTCGATACTCCTCCGCCCCGATCTCTCGATACTCCTCCGCCCCGATCTCTCTCCGCTCCTCCCCCCGATCTCTCGATACTCCTCCGCCCCGATCTCTCGATACACCTCCGCCCCGAACTCTCGATACTCCTCCGCCCCGATCAATCGATACTCCTCCGCCCCGATCTCTCGATGCTCCTCCGCCCCGATCTCTCGCCTCTCCTCCGCCGCGATCTCTCGATACTGCTCCGCCCCGATCTCTCGATACTCCTCCGCCCCGATCTCTCGATACTCCTCCGCCCCGATCTCTCGCCGCTCCTCCGCCCCGATCTCTCGATACTCCTCCGCCCCGATCTCTCTCCGCTCCTCCGCCCCGATCTCTCGATACACCTCCGCCCCGATCTCTCGATACTACTCCGCCCCGCTCTCTCGAAACTCCTCCGCCCCGATCTCTCGACGCTCCTCCGCCCCGATCTCTCGCCGCTCCTCCGCCCCGATCTCTCGATACTCCTCCGCCCCGATCTCTCGATACTCCTCCGCCCCGATCTCTCGATACTCCTCCGCCCCGATCTCTCGATACTCCTCCGCCCCGATCTCTCGATACTCCGCCGCCCCGATCTCTCGCCGCTCCTCCGCCCCGATCTCTCGATACTCCTCCGCCCCGATCTCTCGATACTCCTCCGCCCCGATCTCTCGATACTCATCCGTCCCTATCTCTCGATACTCATCCGCCCCGATCTCTCGATACTGCTCCGCCCCGATCTCTGGCCGCTCCTCCCCCCCGATCTCTCGATACTCCTCCGCCCCGATCTGTCGATGCTCCTCCTCCCCGATCTCTCGATACTCCTCCGCCCCGATCTCTCGATACTCCTCTGCCCCGATCTCTCGCCGCTCCTCCGCCCCGATCTCTCGATACGCCTCCGCCCCGATCTCTCGATACTCCTCCGCCCCGACCTCTCGATACTGTTCCGCCCCGATCTCTCGATACTCCTCCGCCCCGATCTCTCGATACTCCTCCGCCCCGACCTCTCGATACTCCTCCGCCCCGATCTCTCGATCCTCCTCCGCCCCGATCTCTCTCCGCTCCTCCCCCCGATCTCTCGATACTCCTCCGCCCCGATCTCTCGATACTCCTCCGCCCCGACCTCTCGATACTCCTCCGCCCCGATCTCTCGATACTCCTCCGCCCCGATCTCTCTCCGCTCCTCCCCCCGATCTCTCGATACTCCTCCGCCCCGATCTCTCGATACACCTCCGCCCCGAACTCTCGATACTCCTCCGCCCCGATCAATCGATACTCCTCCGCCCCGATCTCTCGATGCTCCTCCGCCCCGATCTCTCGCCTCTCCTCCGCCGCGATCTCTCGATACTGCTCCGCCCCGATCTCTCGATACTCCTCCGCCCCGATCTCTCGATACTCCTCCGCCCCGATCTCTCGATACTCCTCCGCCCCGATCTCTCGATACTCCGCCGCCCCGATCTCTCGCTGCTCCTCCGCCCCGATCTCTCGATACTCCTCCGCCCCGATCTCTCCGATACTCCTCCGCCCCGATCTCTCGATACTCCTCCGCCCCGATCTCTCGATACTCCTCCGCCCCGATCTGTCGATGCTCCTCCGCCCCGATCTCTCGATACTCCTCCGCCCCGATCTCTCGATACTCCTCCGCCCCGATCTCTCGATACTCCTCCGCCCCGATCTCTCGATACTCCTCCGCCCCGATCTGTCGATGCTCCTCCGCCCCGATCTCTCGATACTCCTCCGCCCCGATCCCTCGATACTCATCCGCCCCGATCTCTCGATACTCCTCCGCCCCGATCTCTCGATATTCCTCCGCCTCGATCTCTCGATACTCGTCCGCCCCGATCTCTCGATACTCCTCCGCCCCGATCTCTCGATACTCCTCCGCCCCGATCTCTCGATACTCCTCCGCCCCGATCTCTCGATACTCCTCCGCCCCGATCTCTCGATACTCCGCCGCCCCGATCTCTCGCCGCTCCTCCGCCCCGATCTCTCGATACTCCTCCGCCCCGATCTCTCGATACTCCTCCGCCCCGATCTCTCGATACACCTCCGCCCCGATCTCTCGATACTCATCCGCCCTGATCTCTCGATACTCCTCCACCCCGATCTCTCGATACTCCTCCGCCCCGATCTGTCGATGCTCCTCCGCCCCGATCTCTCGATACTCCTCCGCCCCGATCTCTCGATACTCCTCCGCCCCGATCTCTCGATACACCTCCGCCCCGAACTCTCGATACTCCTCCGCCCCGATCTCTCTATACTCCTCCGCCCCGATCTCTCGATGCTCCTCCGCCCCGATCTCTCGCCGCTCCTCCGCCCCGTTCTCTCGATACTCCTCCGCCCCGATCTCTCGATACTCCTCCGCCCCGATCTCTCGATACTCCTCCGCCCCGATCTCTGGCCGCTCCTCCCCCCCGATCTCTCGATACTCCTCCGCCCCGATCTCTCGATACTCCTCCGCCCCGATCTCTCGATACTCCTCCGCCCGGATCTCTCGATACTCCTCCGCCCCGATCTCTCGATGCTCCTCCGCCCCGATCTCTCGATACTACGCCGCCCCGATCTCTCGATACACCTCCGCCCCGATCTCTCGATTCTCCTCCGCCCCGATCTCTCGATACTCCTCCGCCCCGATCTCTCTATACTCCTCCGCCCCGATCTCTCGATGCTCCTCCGCCCCGATCTCTCGCCGCTCCTCCGCCCCGTTCTCTCGATACTCCTCCGCCCCGATCTCTCGATACTCCTCCGCCCCGATCTCTCGATACTCCTCCGCCCCGATCTCTGGCCGCTCCTCCCCCCCGATCTCTCGATACTCCTCCGCCCCGATCTCTCGATACTCCTCCGCCCCGATCTCTCGATACTCCTCCGCCCGGATCTCTCGATACTCCTCCGCCCCGATCTCTCGATGCTCCTCCGCCCCGATCTCTCGATACTACTCCGCCCCGATCTCTCGATACACCTCCGCCCCGATCTCTCGATTCTCCTCCGCCCCGATCTCTCGCCGCTCCTCCGCCCCGATCTCTCGCCGCTCCTCCGCCCCGATCTGTCGATGCTCCTCCGCCCCGATCTCTCGATACACCTCCGCCTCGATCTCTCGATACACCTCCGCCCCGATCTCTCGATACTCCTCCGCCCCGATCTCTCGATACACCTCCGCCTCGATCTCTCGATACTACTCCGCCCCGATCTCTCGAAACTCATCCGCCCCGATCTCTCGATACTCCTCCGCCCCGATCTCTCGCCGCTCCTCCGCCCCGATCTCGCGATACTCCTCCGCCCCGATCTCTCGATACTCCTCCGCCCGATCTCTCGATACTCCTCCGCCCCGATCTCTCGATACTCCTCCGCCCCGATCTCTCGATACTCCGCCGCCCCGATCTCTCGCCGCTCCTCCGCCCCGATCTCTCGATACTCCTCCGCCCCGATCTCTCGATACTCCTCCGCCCCGATCTCTCGATACTCATCCGCCCCTATCTCTCGAAACTCATCCGCCCCTATCTCTCGAAACTCATCCGCCCCTATCTCTCGAAACTCCTCCGCCCCGATCTCTCGATACTCCTCCGCCCCGAACTCTCGATACTCCTCCGCCCCGATCTGTCGATGCTCCTCCGCCCCGATCTCTCGATCCTCCTCCGCCCCGATCTCTCGATACTCCTCCGCCCCGATCTCTCGATACACCTCCGCCCCGATCTCTCGATACTCCTCCGCCCCGATCTCTCGCCGCTCCTCCGCCCCGATCTCTCGATACTCCTCCGCCCCGATCTGTCGATGCTCCTCCGCCCCGATCTCTCGATACTCCTCCGCCCCGATCTCTCGATACTCCTCTGCCCCGATCTCTCGATACTCCTCCGCCCCGATCTCTCGATACTCCTCCGCCCCGATCTCTCGATACTCCTCCGCTCCGATATCTCGATACTCCTCCGCCCCGATCTCTCGATACTCCTCCGCCCCGATCTCTCGATACTCCTCCGCCCCGATCTCTCGATACTCCTCCGCTCCGATCTCTCGATACTCCTCCGCCCCGATCTCTCGATACTCCTCCGCCCCGATCTCTGGCCGCTCCTCCCCCCCGATCTCTCGATACTCCTCCGCCCCGATCTCTCGATCCTCCTCCGCCCCGATCTCTCGATACTCCTCCGCCCCGATCTCTCGATACTCCTCCGCCCCGATCTCTCGATACTCCGCCGCCCCGATCTCTCGCCGCTCCTCCGCCCCGATCTCTCGATACTCCTCCGCCTCGATCTCTCGATACTCCTCCGCCCCGATCTCTCGATACTCCTCCGCCCCGATCTCTGGCCGCTCCTCCCCCCCGATCTCTCGATACTCCTCCGCCCCGATCTCTCGATACTCCTCCGCCCCGATCTCTCGATACTCCTCTGCCCCGATCTCTCGATACTCCTCCGCCCCGATCTCTCGATACTCCTCCGCCCCGATCTCTCGATACTCCTCCGCCCCGATCTCTCGATACTCCGCCGCCCCGATCTCTCGATACTCCTCCGCCCCGATCTCTCGATACTCCGCCGCCCCGATCTCTCGATACTCCTCCGCCCCGATCTCTCGATACTCCTCCGCCCCGATCTCTCGATACTCCTCCGCCCCGATCTCTCGCCGCTCCTCCGCCCCGATCTCTCGATACTCCTCCGCCCCGATCTCTCGATACTCATCCGCCCCGATCTCTCGATACTCCTCCACCCCGATCTCTCGATCCTCCTCCGCCCCGATCTCTCGCCGCTCCTCCCCCACGATCTCTCGATACTCCTCCGCCCCGATCTCTCGATCCTCCTCCGCCCCGATCTCTCGATACACCTCCGCCCCGATCTCTCGATACTCCTCCGCCCCGATCTCTCGATACTCCGCCGCCCCGATCTCTCGCCGCTCCTCCGCCCCGATCTCTCGATACTCCTCCGCCCCGATCTCTCGATACTCCTCCGCCCCGATCTCTCGATACTCCTCCGCCCCGATCTCTGGCCGCTCCTCCCCCCCGATCTCTCGATACTCCTCCGCCCCGATCTCTCGATACTCCTCCGCCCCGATCTCTCGATACTCCTCCGCCCGGATCTCTCGATACTCCTCCGCCCCGATCTCTCGATACTCCTCCGCCCGGATCTCTCGATGCTCCTCCGCCCCGATCTCTCGATACTACTCCGCCCCGATCTCTCGATACACCTCCGCCCCGATCTCTCGATTCTCCTCCGCCCCGATCTCTCGCCACTCCTCCGCCCCGATCTCTCGCCGCTCCTCCGCCCCGATCTCTCGCCGCTCCTCCGCCCCGATCTCTCGATACTCCTCCGCCTCGATCTCTCGATACACCTCCGCCCCGAACTCTCGATACTCCTCCGCCCCGATCTCTCTATACTCCTCCGCCCCGATCTCTCGATGCTCCTCCGCCCCGATCTCTCGCCGCTCCTCCGCCCCGTTCTCTCGATACTCCTCCGCCCCGATCTCTCGATACTCCTCCGCCCCGATCTCTCGATACTCCTCCGCCCCGATCTCTCGATACTCCTCCGCCCCGATCTCTCGATACTCCTCCGCCCCGACCTCTCGATACTCCTCCGCCCCGATCTCTCGATACTCCTCCGCCCCGAACTCTCGATACTCCTCCGCCCCGATCTCTCGATACTCCTCCGCCCCGATCTCTCGCCGCTCCTCCGCCCCGATCTCTTGATACTCCTCCGCCCCGATCTCTCGATACTCCTCCGCCACGATCTCTCGATACTCCTCCGCCCCGATCTCTCGATACTCCGCCGCCCCGATCTCTCGCCGCTCCTCCGCCCCGATCTCTCGATACTCCTCCGCCCCGATCTCTGGATACTCATCCGCCCCGATCTCTCGATACTCCTCCACCCCGATCTCTCGATCCTCCTCCGCCCCGATCTGTCAATGCTCCTCCGCCCCGATCTCTCGATTCTCCTCCGCCCCGATCTCTCGATACTCCTCCGCCCCGATCTCTCGATACACCTCCGACCCGAACTCTCGATACTCCTCCGCCCCGATCTCTCGATACTCCTCCGCCCCGATCTCTCGATACTCCTCCGCCCCGATCTCTCGATACACCTCTGCCCCGAACTCTCGATACTCCTCCGCCCCGATCTCTCGATACTCCTCCGCCCCGATCTCTCGATGCTCCTCCACCCCGATCTCTCGATCCTCCTCCGCCCCGATCTCTCGCCGCTCTTCCCCCACGATCTCTCGATACTCCTCCGCCCCGATCTCTCGATCCTCCTCTGCCCCGATCTCTGGCCGCTCCTCCCCCCTGATCTCTCGATACTCCTCCGCCCCGATCTCTCGATACTCCGCCGCCCCGATCTCTCGATACTCCTCCGCCCCGATCTCTCGCCGCTCCTCCGCCCCGATCTCTCGATGCTCCTCCGCCCCGATCTCTCGATACTCCGCCGCCCCGATCTCTCGCCGCTCCTCCGCCCCGATCTCTCGATACTCCTCCGCCCCGATCTCTCGATACTCATCCGTCCCGATCTCTCGATACTCCTCCGCCCCGATCTCTCGATACTCCTCCGCCCCGATCTCTCGATACTCCTCCGCCCCGATCTCTCAATACTCCTCCGCCCCGATCTCTCGATACTCCTCCGCCCCGATCTCTCGATACTCCTCCGCCCCGATCTCACGATACTCCTCCGCCCCGAACTCTCGATACTCCTCCGCCCCGATCTCTCGATACTCCTCCGCCCCGATCTCTCGATACTCCTCCGCCCCGATCTCTCGCCGCTCCTCCGCCCCGATCTCTCGATACTCCGCCGCCCCGAACTCTCGATACTCCTCCATCCCGATCTCTCGATACTCCTCCGCCCCGATCTCTCGATACTCCTCCGCCCCGATCTCTCGCCGCTCCTCCGCCCCGATCTCTCGATACTCCTCCGCCCCGATCTCTCGATACTCCTCCGCCCCGATCTCTCGCCACTCCTCCGCCCCGATCTCTCGATACTCCTCCGCCCCGATCTCTCGATACTCCTCCGCCCCGATCTCTCGCCGCTCCTCCGCCCCGATCTCTCGATACTCCTCCGCCCCGATCTCTCGATACTCATCCGCCCCGATCTCTCGATACTCCTCCGCCCCGATCTCTCGCCGCTCCTCCGCCCCGATCTCTCGATACTCCTCCGCCCCGATCTCTCGATACTCCTCCGCCCTGATCTCTCGATACTCCTCCGCCCCGATCTCTCGATACTCCTCCGCCCCGATCTCTCGATACTCCTCCGCCCCGATCTCTCGATCCTCCTCCGCCCCGATCTCTCGCCGCTCCTCCCCCACGATCTCTCGATACTCCTCCGCCCCGATCTCTCGATCCTCCTCCGCCCCGATCTCTGGCCGCTCCTCCCCCCCGATCTCTCGATACACCTCCGCCCCGATCTGTCGATGCTCCTCCGCCCCGATCTCTCGATACTCCTCCGCCCCGATCTCTCGATACTCCTCCGCCCCGATCTCTCGATACACCTCCGCCCCGAACTCTCGATACTCCTCCGCCCCGATCTCTCGATACTCCTCCGCCCCGATCTCTCGATGCTCCTCCACCCCGATCTCTCGATCCTCCTCCGCCCCGATCTCTCGCCGCTCCTCCGCCCCGATCTCTCGCCGCACCTCCGCCCCGATCTCTCGATACTCCTCCGCCCCGATCTCTCGATACTCCTCCGCCCCGATCTCTCGATACTCCTCCGCCCCGATCTCTCGATACTCCGCCGCCCCGATCTCTCGCCGCTCCTCCGCCCCGATCTCTCGATACTCCTCCGCCCCGATCTCTCGATACTCCTCCGCCCCGATCTCTCGATACTCCTCCGCCCCGATCTCTGGCCGCTCCTCCCCCCCGATCTCTCGATACTCCTCCACCCCGATCTCTCGATACTCCTCCGCCCCGATCTCTCGATACTCCTCCGCCCGGATCTCTCGATACACCTCCGCCCCGATCTCTCGATGCTCCTCCGCCCCGATCTCTCGATACTCCTCCGCCCCGATCTCTCGATACACCTCCGCCCCGATCTCTCGATACTCCTCCGCCCCGATCTCTCGATACTCCTCCGCCCCGATCTCTCGATACTCCTCCGCCCGGATCTCTCGATACACCTCCGCCCCGATCTCTCGATACTCCTCCGCCCCGATCTCTCGATGCTCCTCCGCCCCGATCTCTCGATACACCTCCGCCCCGATCTCTCGATACACCTCCGCCCCGATCTCTCGATTCTCCTCCGCCCCGATCTCTCGCCACTCCTCCGCCCCGATCTCTCGCCGCTCCTCCGCCCCGATCTCTCGCCGCTCCTCCGCCCCGAACTGTCGATGCTCCTCCGCCCCGATCTCTCGATACTCCTCCACCCCGATCTCTCGATACTCCTCCGCCCGGATCTCTCGATACACCTCCGCCCCGATCTCTCGATACTACTCCGCCCCGATCTCTCGAAACTCCTCCGCCCCGATCTCTCGACGCTCCTCCGCCCCGATCTCTCGATACTCCTCCGCCCCGATCTCTCGATACTCCTCCGCCCCGATCTCTCGATCTTCCTCCGCCCCGATCTCTCGCCGCTCCTCCGCCCCGATCTCTCGATACTCCTCCGCCCCGATCTCTCGATACTCCTCCGCCCCGATCTCGCGATACTCCTCCGCCCCGATCTCTCGATACTCTTCCGCCCCGACCTCTCGATACTCCTCCGCCCCGATCTCTCGATACTCCTCCGCCCCGACCTCTCGATACTCCTCCGCCCCGATCTCTCGATACACCTCCGCCCCGATCTCTCGATCCTCCTCCGCCCCGATCTCTCGCCGCTCCTCCACCCCGATCTCTCGCCGCTCCTCCGCCCCGATCTCTCGCCGTTCCTTCGCCCCGATCTCTCGATACTCCTCCGCCCCGATCTGTCAATGCTCCTCCGCCCCGATCTCTCGATTCTCCTCCGCCCCGATCTCTCGATACTCCTCCGCCCCGATCTCTCGATACTCCTCCGCCCCGATCTCTCGATACTCCTCCGCCCCGATCTCTCGATACTCCTCCGCCCCGATCTCTCGATACTCCTCCGCCCCGATCTCTCGATACTCCTCCGCCCCGATCTCTCGATACTCCTCCGCCCCGATCTCTCGATACTCCTCCGCCCCGATCTCTCGATACTCCTCCGCCCCGATTTCTCGATACTCCTCCGCCCCGATCTCTGGCCGCTCCTCCCCCCCGATCTCTCGATACTCCTCCGCCCCGATCTCTCGATACTCCTCCGCCCCGATCTCTCGATACTCCTCCGCCCCGATCTCTCGATACTCCTCCGCCCCGATCTCTCGATACTCCTCCGCCTCGATCTCTCGATACTCGTCCGCCCCGATCTCTCGATACTCCTCCGCCCCGATCTCTCGATACTCCTCCGCCCCGATCTCTCGATACTCCTCCGCCCCGATCTCTCGCCGCTCCTCCGCCCCGATCTCTCGATACTCCTCCGCCCCGATCTCTCGATACTCCTCCGCCCCAAACTCTCGATACTCCTCCGCCCCGATCTCTCGATACTCCTCCGCCCCGATCTCTCGCCGCTCCTCCGCCCCGATCTCTCGCCGCTCCTCCGCCCCGATCTCTCGATACTCCTCCGCCCCGATCTCTCGATACTCCTCCGCCCCGATCTCTCGATACTCCTCCGCCCCGATCTCTCGATACTCCGCCACCCCGATCTCTCGCCGCTCCTCCGCCCCGATCTCTCGCCGCTCCTCCGCCCCGATCTCTCGATCCTCCTCCGCCCCGATCTCTCGATCCTCCTCCGCCCCGATCTCTGTCCGCTCCTCCCCCCCGATCTCTCGATACTCCTCCGCCCCGATCTGTCGATGCTCCTCCACCCCGATCTCTCGATACTCCTCCGCCCCGATCTCTCGATACTCCTCCGCCCCGATCTCTCGATACACCTCCGCCCCGAACTCTCGATACTCCTCCGCCCCGATCTCTCGATACTCCTCCGCCCCGATCTCTCGATGCTCCTCCGCCCCGATCTCTCGCCGCTCCTCCGCCCCGATCTCTCGATACTCCTCCGCCCCGATCTCTCGATGCTCCTCCGCCCCGATCTCTGGCCGCTCCTCCCCCCCAATCTCTCGATACTCCTCCGCCCCGATCTCTCGATACTCCTCCGCCCCGATCTCTCGATACTCCTCCGCCCGGATCTCTCGATACTCCTCCGCCCCGATCTCTCGATGCTCCTCCGCCCCGATCTCTCGATACTACTCCGCCCCGATCTCTCGATACACCTCCGCCCCGATCTCTCGATTCTCCTCCGCCCCGATCTCTCGCCACTCCTCCGCCCCGATCTCTCGCCGCTCCTCCGCCCCGATCTCTCGCCGCTCCTCCGCCCCGAACTGTCGATGCTCCTCTGCCCCGATCTCTCGATACACCTCCGCCCCGATCTCTCGATACTACTCCGCCCCGCTCTCTCGAAACTCCTCCGCCCCGATCTCTCGACGCTCCTCCGCCCCGATCTCTCGATACTCCTCCGCCCCGATCTCTCGATACTCCTCCGCCCCGATCTCTCGATACTCCTCCGCCCCGATCTCTCGATACTCCTCCGCCCCGATCTCTCGATGCTCCGCCGCCCCGATCTCTCGCCGCTCCTCCGCCCCGATCTCTCGATACTCCTCCGCCCCGATCTCTCGATACTCATCCGCCCCTATCTCTCGATACTCATCCGCCCCGATCTCTCGATACTGCTCCGCCCCGATCTCTGGCCGCTCCTCCCCCCCGATCTCTCGATACTCCTCCGCCCCGATCTCTCGATACTCCTCTGCCCCGATCTCTCGCCGCTCCTCCGCCCCGATCTCTCGATACGCCTCCGCCCCGATCTCTCGATACTCCTCCGCCCCGACCTCTCGATACTGTTCCGCCCCGATCTCTCGATACTCCTCCGCCCCGATCTCTCGATACTCCTCCGCCCCGACCTCTCGATACTCCTCCGCCCCGATCTCTCGATCCTCCTCCGCCCCGATCTCTCTCCGCTCCTCCCCCCGATCTCTCGATACTCCTCCGCCCCGATCTCTCGATACTCCTCCGCCCCGACCTCTCGATACTCCTCCGCCCCGATCTCTCGATACTCCTCCGCCCCGATCTCTCTCCGCTCCTCCCCCCGATCTCTCGATACTCCTCCGCCCCGATCTCTCGATACACCTCCGCCCCGAACTCTCGATACTCCTCCGCCCCGATCAATCGATACTCCTCCGCCCCGATCTCTCGATGCTCCTCCGCCCCGATCTCTCGCCTCTCCTCCGCCGCGATCTCTCGATACTGCTCCGCCCCGATCTCTCGATACTCCTCCGCCCCAATCTCTCGATACTCCTCCGCCCCGATCTCTCGCCGCTCCTCCGCCCCGAACTGTCGATGCTCCTCTGCCCCGATCTCTCGATACACCTCCGCCCCGATCTCTCGATACTACTCCGCCCCGCTCTCTCGAAACTCCTCCGCCCCGATCTCTCGACGCTCCTCCGCCCCGATCTCTCGCCGCTCCTCCGCCCCGACCTCTCGATACTCCTCCGCCCCGATCTCTCGATACTCCTCCGCCCCGATCTCTCTCCGCTCCTCCCCCCGATCTCTCGATACTCCTCCGCCCCGATCTCTCGATACACCTCCGCCCCGAACTCTCGATACTCCGCCGCCCCGAACTCTCGATACTCCTCCATCCCGATCTCTCGATACTCCTCCGCCCCGATCTCTCGATACTCCTCCGCCCCGATCTCTCGCCGCTCCTCCGCCCCGATCTCTCGATACTCCTCCGCCCCGATCTCTCGATACTCCTCCGCCCCGATCTCTCGCCGCTCCTCCGCCCCGATCTCTCGATACTCCTCCGCCCCGATCTCTCGCCGCTCCTCCGCCCCGATCTCTCGATACTCCTCCGCCCCGATCTCTCGATCCTCCTCCGCCCCGATCTCTCGCCGCTCCTCCCCCACGATCTCTCGATACTCCTCCGCCCCGATCTCTCGATCCTCCTCCGCCCCGATCTCTGGCCGCTCCTCCCCCCCGATCTCTCGATACTCCTCCGCCCCGATCTGTCGATGCTCCTCCGCCCCGATCTCTCGATACTCCTCCGCCCCGATCTCTCGATACTCCTCCGCCCCGATCTCTCGATACACCTCCGCCCCGAACTCTCGATACTCCTCCGCCCCGATCTCTCGATACTCCTCCGCCCCGATCTCTCGATGCTCCTCCACCCCGATCTCTCGATCCTCCTCCGCCCCGATCTCTCGCCGCTCCTCCGCCCCGATCTCTCGCCGCTCCTCCGCCCCGATCTCTCGATACTCCTCCGCCCCGATCTCTCGATACTCCTCCACCCCGATCTCTCGATACTCCTCCGCCCCGATCTCTCGATACTCCGCCGCCCCGATCTCTCGCCGCTCCTCCGCCCCGATCTCTCGATACTCCTCCGCCCCGATCTCTCGATACTCCTCCGCCCCGATCTCTCGATACTCCTCCGCCCCGATCTCTGGCCGCTCCTCCCCCCCGATCTCTCGATACTCCTCCACCCCGATCTCTCGATACTCCTCCGCCCCGATCTCTCGATACTCCTCCGCCCGGATCTCTCGATACACCTCCGCCCCGATCTCTCGATGCTCCTCCGCCCCGATCTCTCGATACTCCTCCGCCCCGATCTCTCGATACTCCTCCGCCCCGATCTCTCGATGCTCCTCCGCCCCGATCTCTCGATACACCTCCGCCCCGATCTCTCGATACACCTCCGCCCCGATCTCTCGATTCTCCTCCGCCCCGATCTCTCGCCACTCCTCCGCCCCGATCTCTCGCCGCTCCTCCGCCCCGATCTCTCGCCGCTCCTCCCCCACGATCTCTCGATACTCCTCCGCCCCGATCTCTCGATCCTCCTCCGCCCCGATCTCTGTCCGCTCCTCCCCCCCGATCTCTCGATACTCCTCCGCCCCGATCTGTCGATGCTCCTCCACCCCGATCTCTCGATACTCCTCCGCCCCGATCTCTCGATACTCCTCCGCCCCGATCTCTCGATACACCTCCGCCCCGAACTCTCGATACTCCTCCGCCCCGATCTCTCGATACTCCTCCGCCCCGATCTCTCGATGCTCCTCCGCCCCGATCTCTCGCCGCTCCTCCGCCCCGATCTCTCGATACTCCTCCGCCCCGATCTCTCGATGCTCCTCCGCCCCGATCTCTGGCCGCTCCTCCCCCCCAATCTCTCGATACTCCTCCGCCCCGATCTCTCGATACTCCTCCGCCCCGATCTCTCGATACTCCTCCGCCCGGATCTCTCGATACTCCTCCGCCCCGATCTCTCGATGCTCCTCCGCCCCGATCTCTCGATACTACTCCGCCCCGATCTCTCGATACACCTCCGCCCCGATCTCTCGATTCTCCTCCGCCCCGATCTCTCGCCACTCCTCCGCCCCGATCTCTCGCCGCTCCTCCGCCCCGATCTCTCGCCGCTCCTCCGCCCCGAACTGTCGATGCTCCTCTGCCCCGATCTCTCGATACACCTCCGCCCCGATCTCTCGATACTACTCCGCCCCGCTCTCTCGATACTCCTCCGCCCCGACCTCTCGATACTCCTCCGCCCCGATCTCTCGATACTCCTCCGCCCCGATCTCTCTCCGCTCCTCCCCCCGATCTCTCGATACTCCTCCGCCCCGATCTCTCGATACACCTCCGCCCCGAACTCTCGATACTCCTCCGCCCCGATCAATCGATACTCCTCCGCCCCGATCTCTCGATGCTCCTCCGCCCCGATCTCTCGCCTCTCCTCCGCCGCGATCTCTCGATACTGCTCCGCCCCGATCTCTCGATACTCCTCCGCCCCGATCTCTCGATACTCCTCCGCCCCGATCTCTCGCCGCTCCTCCGCCCCGACCTCTCGATACTCCTCCGCCCCGATCTCTCGATACTCCTCCGCCCCGATCTCTCTCCGCTCCTCCCCCCGATCTCTCGATACTCCTCCGCCCCGATCTCTCGATACACCTCCGCCCCGAACTCTCGATACTCCGCCGCCCCGAACTCTCGATACTCCTCCATCCCGATCTCTCGATACTCCTCCGCCCCGATCTCTCGATACTCCTCCGCCCCGATCTCTCGCCGCTCCTCCGCCCCGATCTCTCGATACTCCTCCGCCCCGATCTCTCGATACTCCTCCGCCCCGATCTCTCGCCGCTCCTCCGCCCCGATCTCTCGATACTCCTCCGCCCCGATCTCTCGATACTCCTCCGCCCCGATCTCTCGCCGCTCCTCCGCCCCGATCTCTCGATACTCCTCCGCCCCGATCTCTCGATACTCATCCGCCCCGATCTCTCGATACTCCTCCGCCCCGATCTCTCGATACTCCTCCGCCCCGATCTCTCGCCGCTCCTCCGCCCCGATCTCTCGATACTCCTCCGCCCCGATCTCTCGATCCTCCTCCGCCCCGATCTCTCGCCGCTCCTCCCCCACGATCTCTCGATACTCCTCCGCCCCGATCTCTCGATCCTCCTCCGCCCCGATCTCTGGCCGCTCCTCCCCCCCGATCTCTCGATACTCCTCCGCCCCGATCTGTCGATGCTCCTCCGCCCCGATCTCTCGATACTCCTCCGCCCCGATCTCTCGATACTCCTCCGCCCCGATCTCTCGATACACCTCCGCCCCGAACTCTCGATACTCCTCCGCCCCGATCTCTCGATACTCCTCCGCCCCGATCTCTCGATGCTCCTCCACCCCGATCTCTCGATCCTCCTCCGCCCCGATCTCTCGCCGCTCCTCCGCCCCGATCTCTCGCCGCTCCTCCGCCCCGATCTCTCGATACTCCTCCGCCCCGATCTCTCGATACTCCTCCACCCCGATCTCTCGATACTCCTCCGCCCCGATCTCTCGATACTCCGCCGCCCCGATCTCTCGCCGCTCCTCCGCCCCGATCTCTCGATACTCCTCCGCCCCGATCTCTCGATACTCCTCCGCCCCGATCTCTCGATACTCCTCCGCCCCGATCTCTGGCCGCTCCTCCCCCCCGATCTCTCGATACTCCTCCACCCCGATCTCTCGATACTCCTCCGCCCCGATCTCTCGATACTCCTCCGCCCGGATCTCTCGATACACCTCCGCCCCGATCTCTCGATGCTCCTCCGCCCCGATCTCTCGATACTCCTCCGCCCCGATCTCTCGATACTCCTCCGCCCCGATCTCTCGATGCTCCTCCGCCCCGATCTCTCGATACACCTCCGCCCCGATCTCTCGATACACCTCCGCCCCGATCTCTCGATTCTCCTCCGCCCCGATCTCTCGCCACTCCTCCGCCCCGATCTCTCGCCGCTCCTCCGCCCCGATCTCTCGCCGCTCCTCCCCCACGATCTCTCGATACTCCTCCGCCCCGATCTGTCGATGCTCCTCCACCCCGATCTCTCGATACTCCTCCGCCCCGATCTCTCGATACTCCTCCGCCCCGATCTCTCGATACACCTCCGCCCCGAACTCTCGATACTCCTCCGCCCCGATCTCTCGATACTCCTCCGCCCCGATCTCTCGATGCTCCTCCGCCCCGATCTCTCGCCGCTCCTCCGCCCCGATCTCTCGATACTCCTCCGCCCCGATCTCTCGATGCTCCTCCGCCCCGATCTCTGGCCGCTCCTCCCCCCCAATCTCTCGATACTCCTCCGCCCCGATCTCTCGATACTCCTCCGCCCCGATCTCTCGATACTCCTCCGCCCGGATCTCTCGATACTCCTCCGCCCCGATCTCTCGATACTACTCCGCCCCGATCTCTCGATACACCTCCGCCCCGATCTCTCGATTCTCCTCCGCCCCGATCTCTCGATTCTCCTCCGCCCCGATCTCTCGCCACTCCTCCGCCCCGATCTCTCGCCGCTCCTCCGCCCCGAACTGTCGATGCTCCTCCGCCCCGATCTCTCGATACTACTCCGCCCCGCTCTCTCGAAACTCCTCCGCCCCGATCTCTCGACGCTCCTCCGCCCCGATCTCTCGATACTCCTCCGCCCCGATCTCTCGATACTCCTCCGCCCCGATCTCTCGATACTCCTCCGCCCCGATCTCTCGATACTCCTCCGCCCCGATCTCTCGATACTCCGCCGCCCCGATCTCTCGCCGCTCCTCCGCCCCGATCTCTCGATACTCCTCCGCCCCGATCTCTCGATACTCCTCCGCCCCGATCTCTCGATACTCATCCGCCCCTATCTCTCGATACTCATCCGCCCCGATCTCTCGATACTGCTCCGCCCCGATCTCTGGCCGCTCCTCCCCCCCGATCTCTCGATACTCCTCCGCCCCGATCTCTCGATACTCCTCTGCCCCGATCTCTCGCCGCTCCTCCGCCCCGATCTCTCGATACGCCTCCGCCCCGATCTCTCGATACTCCTCCGCCCCGACCTCTCGATACTGTTCCGCCCCGATCTCTCGATACTCCTCCGCCCCGATCTCTCGATACTCCTCCGCCCCGACCTCTCGATACTCCTCCGCCCCGATCTCTCGATCCTCCTCCGCCCCGATCTCTCTCCGCTCCTCCCCCCGATCTCTCGATACTCCTCCGCCCCGATCTCTCGATACTCCTCCGCCCCGATCTCTCTCCGCTCCTCCCCCCGATCTCTCGATACTCCTCCGCCCCGATCTCTCGATACACCTCCGCCCCGAACTCTCGATACTCCTCCGCCCCGATCAATCGATACTCCTCCGCCCCGATCTCTCGATGCTCCTCCGCCCCGATCTCTCGCCTCTCCTCCGCCGCGATCTCTCGATACTGCTCCGCCCCGATCTCTCGATACTCCTCCGCCCCGATCTCTCGATACACCTCCGCCCCGATCTCTCGATACTACTCCGCCCCGCTCTCTCGAAACTCCTCCGCCCCGATCTCTCGACGCTCCTCCGCCCCGATCTCTCGCCGCTCCTCCGCCCCGACCTCTCGATACTCCTCCGCCCCGATCTCTCGATACTCCTCCGCCCCGATCTCTCTCCGCTCCTCCCCCCGATCTCTCGATACTCCTCCGCCCCGATCTCTCGATACACCTCCGCCCCGAACTCTCGATACTCCGCCGCCCCGAACTCTCGATACTCCTCCATCCCGATCTCTCGATACTCCTCCGCCCCGATCTCTCGATACTCCTCCGCCCCGATCTCTCGCCGCTCCTCCGCCCCGATCTCTCGATACTCCTCCGCCCCGATCTCTCGATACTCCTCCGCCCCGATCTCTCGCCGCTCCTCCGCCCCGATCTCTCGATACTCCTCCGCCCCGATCTCTCGATACTCCTCCGCCCCGATCTCTCGCCGCTCCTCCGCCCCGATCTCTCGATACTCCTCCGCCCCGATCTCTCGATACTCATCCGCCCCGATCTCTCGATACTCCTCCACCCCGATCTCTCGATCCTCCTCCGCCCCGATCTCTCGCCGCTCCTCCCCCACGATCTCTCGATACTCCTCCGCCCCGATCTCTCGATCCTCCTCCGCCCCGATCTCTGGCCGCTCCTCCCCCCCGATCTCTCGATACTCCTCCGCCCCGATCTGTCGATGCTCCTCCGCCCCGATCTCTCGATACTCCTCCGCCCCGATCTCTCGATACTCCTCCGCCCCGATCTCTCGATACACCTCCGCCCCGAACTCTCGATACTCCTCCGCCCCGATCTCTCGATACTCCTCCGCCCCGATCTCTCGATGCTCCTCCACCCCGATCTCTCGATCCTCCTCCGCCCCGATCTCTCGCCGCTCCTCCGCCCCGATCTCTCGCCGCTCCTCCGCCCCGATCTCTCGATACTCCTCCGCCCCGATCTCTCGATACTCCTCCACCCCGATCTCTCGATACTCCTCCGCCCCGATCTCTCGATACTCCGCCGCCCCGATCTCTCGCCGCTCCTCCGCCCCGATCTCTCGATACTCCTCCGCCCCGATCTCTCGATACTCCTCCGCCCCGATCTCTCGATACTCCTCCGCCCGGATCTCTCGATACACCTCCGCCCCGATCTCTCGATGCTCCTCCGCCCCGATCTCTCGATACTCCTCCGCCCCGATCTCTCGATACTCCTCCGCCCCGATCTCTCGATGCTCCTCCGCCCCGATCTCTCGATACACCTCCGCCCCGATCTCTCGATACACCTCCGCCCCGATCTCTCGATTCTCCTCCGCCCCGATCTCTCGCCACTCCTCCGCCCCGATCTCTCGCCGCTCCTCCGCCCCGATCTCTCGCCGCTCCTCCGCCCCGAACTCTCGATACTCCTCCGCCCCGATCTCTCGATACTCATCCGCCCCTATCTCTCGATACTCATCCGCCCCGATCTCTCGATACTGCTCCGCCCCGATCTCTGGCCGCTCCTCCCCCCCGATCTCTCGATACTCCTCCGCCCCGATCTCTCGATACTCCTCTGCCCCGATCTCTCGCCGCTCCTCCGCCCCGATCTCTCGATACGCCTCCGCCCCGATCTCTCGATACTCCTCCGCCCCGACCTCTCGATACTGTTCCGCCCCGATCTCTCGATACTCCTCCGCCCCGATCTCTCGATACTCCTCCGCCCCGACCTCTCGATACTCCTCCGCCCCGATCTCTCGATCCTCCTCCGCCCCGATCTCTCTCCGCTCCTCCCCCCGATCTCTCGATACTCCTCCGCCCCGATCTCTCGATACTCCTCCGCCCCGATCTCTCTCCGCTCCTCCCCCCGATCTCTCGATACTCCTCCGCCCCGATCTCTCGATACACCTCCGCCCCGAACTCTCGATACTCCTCCGCCCCGATCAATCGATACTCCTCCGCCCCGATCTCTCGATGCTCCTCCGCCCCGATCTCTCGCCTCTCCTCCGCCGCGATCTCTCGATACTGCTCCGCCCCGATCTCTCGATACTCCTCCGCCCCGATCTCTCGATACACCTCCGCCCCGATCTCTCGATACTACTCCGCCCCGCTCTCTCGAAACTCCTCCGCCCCGATCTCTCGACGCTCCTCCGCCCCGATCTCTCGCCGCTCCTCCGCCCCGACCTCTCGATACTCCTCCGCCCCGATCTCTCGATACTCCTCCGCCCCGATCTCTCTCCGCTCCTCCCCCCGATCTCTCGATACTCCTCCGCCCCGATCTCTCGATACACCTCCGCCCCGAACTCTCGATACTCCGCCGCCCCGAACTCTCGATACTCCTCCATCCCGATCTCTCGATACTCCTCCGCCCCGATCTCTCGATACTCCTCCGCCCCGATCTCTCGCCGCTCCTCCGCCCCGATCTCTCGATACTCCTCCGCCCCGATCTCTCGATACTCCTCCGCCCCGATCTCTCGCCGCTCCTCCGCCCCGATCTCTCGATACTCCTCCGCCCCGATCTCTCGATACTCCTCCGCCCCGATCTCTCGCCGCTCCTCCGCCCCGATCTCTCGATACTCCTCCGCCCCGATCTCTCGATACTCATCCGCCCCGATCTCTCGATACTCCTCCACCCCGATCTCTCGATCCTCCTCCGCCCCGATCTCTCGCCGCTCCTCCGCCCCGATCTCTCGCCGCTCCTCCGCCCCGATCTCTCGATACTCCTCCGCCCCGATCTCTCGATACTCCTCCACCCCGATCTCTCGATACTCCTCCGCCCCGATCTCTCGATACTCCGCCGCCCCGATCTCTCGCCGCTCCTCCGCCCCGATCTCTCGATACTCCTCCGCCCCGATCTCTCGATACTCCTCCGCCCCGATCTCTCGATACTCCTCCGCCCGGATCTCTCGATACACCTCCGCCCCGATCTCTCGATGCTCCTCCGCCCCGATCTCTCGATACTCCTCCGCCCCGATCTCTCGATACTCCTCCGCCCCGATCTCTCGATGCTCCTCCGCCCCGATCTCTCGATACACCTCCGCCCCGATCTCTCGATACACCTCCGCCCCGATCTCTCGATTCTCCTCCGCCCCGATCTCTCGCCACTCCTCCGCCCCGATCTCTCGCCGCTCCTCCGCCCCGATCTCTCGCCGCTCCTCCGCCCCGAACTCTCGATACTCCTCCGCCCCGATCTCTCGATACTCATCCGCCCCTATCTCTCGATACTCATCCGCCCCGATCTCTCGATACTGCTCCGCCCCGATCTCTGGCCGCTCCTCCCCCCCGATCTCTCGATACTCCTCCGCCCCGATCTCTCGATACTCCTCTGCCCCGATCTCTCGCCGCTCCTCCGCCCCGATCTCTCGATACGCCTCCGCCCCGATCTCTCGATACTCCTCCGCCCCGACCTCTCGATACTGTTCCGCCCCGATCTCTCGATACTCCTCCGCCCCGATCTCTCGATACTCCTCCGCCCCGACCTCTCGATACTCCTCCGCCCCGATCTCTCGATCCTCCTCCGCCCCGATCTCTCTCCGCTCCTCCCCCCGATCTCTCGATACTCCTCCGCCCCGATCTCTCGATACTCCTCCGCCCCGATCTCTCTCCGCTCCTCCCCCCGATCTCTAGATACTCCTCCGCCCCGATCTCTCGATACACCTCCGCCCCGAACTCTCGATACTCCTCCGCCCCGATCAATCGATACTCCTCCGCCCCGATCTCTCGATGCTCCTCCGCCCCGATCTCTCGCCTCTCCTCCGCCGCGATCTCTCGATACTGCTCCGCCCCGATCTCTCGATACTCCTCCGCCCCGATCTCTCGATACACCTCCGCCCCGATCTCTCGATACTACTCCGCCCCGCTCTCTCGAAACTCCTCCGCCCCGATCTCTCGACGCTCCTCCGCCCCGATCTCTCGCCGCTCCTCCGCCCCGACCTCTCGATACTCCTCCGCCCCGATCTCTCGATACTCCTCCGCCCCGATCTCTCTCCGCTCCTCCCCCCGATCTCTCGATACTCCTCCGCCCCGATCTCTCGATACACCTCCGCCCCGAACTCTCGATACTCCGCCGCCCCGAACTCTCGATACTCCTCCATCCCGATCTCTCGATACTCCTCCGCCCCGATCTCTCGATACTCCTCCGCCCCGATCTCTCGCCGCTCCTCCGCCCCGATCTCTCGATACTCCTCCGCCCCGATCTCTCGATACTCCTCCGCCCCGATCTCTCGCCGCTCCTCCGCCCCGATCTCTCGATACTCCTCCGCCCCGATCTCTCGATACTCCTCCGCCCCGATCTCTCGCCGCTCCTCCGCCCCGATCTCTCGATACTCCTCCGCCCCGATCTCTCGATACTCATCCGCCCCGATCTCTCGATACTCCTCCACCCCGATCTCTCGATCCTCCTCCGCCCCGATCTCTCGCCGCTCCTCCCCCACGATCTCTCGATACTCCTCCGCCCCGATCTCTCGATCCTCCTCCGCCCCGATCTCTGGCCGCTCCTCCCCCCCGATCTCTCGATACTCCTCCGCCCCGATCTGTCGATGCTCCTCCGCCCCGATCTCTCGATACTCCTCCGCCCCGATCTCTCGATACTCCTCCGCCCCGATCTCTCGATACACCTCCGCCCCGAACTCTCGATACTCCTCCGCCCCGATCTCTCGATACTCCTCCGCCCCGATCTCTCGATGCTCCTCCACCCCGATCTCTCGATCCTCCTCCGCCCCGATCTCTCGCCGCTCCTCCGCCCCGATCTCTCGCCGCTCCTCCGCCCCGATCTCTCGATACTCCTCCGCCCCGATCTCTCGATACTCCTCCACCCCGATCTCTCGATACTCCTCCGCCCCGATCTCTCGATACTCCGCCGCCCCGATCTCTCGCCGCTCCTCCGCCCCGATCTCTCGATACTCCTCCGCCCCGATCTCTCGATACTCCTCCGCCCCGATCTCTCGATACTCCTCCGCCCGGATCTCTCGATACACCTCCGCCCCGATCTCTCGATGCTCCTCCGCCCCGATCTCTCGATACTCCTCCGCCCCGATCTCTCGATACTCCTCCGCCCCGATCTCTCGATGCTCCTCCGCCCCGATCTCTCGATACACCTCCGCCCCGATCTCTCGATACACCTCCGCCCCGATCTCTCGATTCTCCTCCGCCCCGATCTCTCGCCACTCCTCCGCCCCGATCTCTCGCCGCTCCTCCGCCCCGATCTCTCGCCGCTCCTCCGCCCCGAACTCTCGATACTCCTCCGCCCCGATCTCTCGATACTCATCCGCCCCTATCTCTCGATACTCATCCGCCCCGAACTCTCGATACTGCTCCGCCCCGATCTCTGGCCGCTCCTCCCCCCCGATCTCTCGATACTCCTCCGCCCCGATCTCTCGATACTCCTCTGCCCCGATCTCTCGCCGCTCCTCCGCCCCGATCTCTCGATACGCCTCCGCCCCGATCTCTCGATACTCCTCCGCCCCGACCTCTCGATACTGTTCCGCCCCGATCTCTCGATACTCCTCCGCCCCGATCTCTCGATACTCCTCCGCCCCGACCTCTCGATACTCCTCCGCCCCGATCTCTCGATCCTCCTCCGCCCCGATCTCTCTCCGCTCCTCCCCCCGATCTCTCGATACTCCTCCGCCCCGATCTCTCGATACTCCTCCGCCCCGATCTCTCTCCGCTCCTCCCCCCGATCTCTCGATACTCCTCCGCCCCGATCTCTCGATACACCTCCGCCCCGAACTCTCGATACTCCTCCGCCCCGATCAATCGATACTCCTCCGCCCCGATCTCTCGATGCTCCTCCGCCCCGATCTCTCGCCTCTCCTCCGCCGCGATCTCTCGATACTGCTCCGCCCCGATCTCTCGATACTCCTCCGCCCCGATCTCTCGATACACCTCCGCCCCGATCTCTCGATACTACTCCGCCCCGCTCTCTCGAAACTCCTCCGCCCCGATCTCTCGACGCTCCTCCGCCCCGATCTCTCGCCGCTCCTCCGCCCCGACCTCTCGATACTCCTCCGCCCCGATCTCTCGATACTCCTCCGCCCCGATCTCTCTCCGCTCCTCCCCCCGATCTCTCGATACTCCTCCGCCCCGATCTCTCGATACACCTCCGCCCCGAACTCTCGATACTCCGCCGCCCCGAACTCTCGATACTCCTCCATCCCGATCTCTCGATACTCCTCCGCCCCGATCTCTCGATACTCCTCCGCCCCGATCTCTCGCCGCTCCTCCGCCCCGATCTCTCGATACTCCTCCGCCCCGATCTCTCGATACTCCTCCGCCCCGATCTCTCGCCGCTCCTCCGCCCCGATCTCTCGATACTCCTCCGCCCCGATCTCTCGATACTCCTCCGCCCCGATCTCTCGCCGCTCCTCCGCCCCGATCTCTCGATACTCCTCCGCCCCGATCTCTCGATACTCATCCGCCCCGATCTCTCGATACTCCTCCACCCCGATCTCTCGATCCTCCTCCGCCCCGATCTCTCGCCGCTCCTCCCCCACGATCTCTCGATACTCCTCCGCCCCGATCTCTCGATCCTCCTCCGCCCCGATCTCTGGCCGCTCCTCCCCCCCGATCTCTCGATACTCCTCCGCCCCGATCTGTCGATGCTCCTCCGCCCCGATCTCTCGATACTCCTCCGCCCCGATCTCTCGATACTCCTCCGCCCCGATCTCTCGATACACCTCCGCCCCGAACTCTCGATACTCCTCCGCCCCGATCTCTCGATACTCCTCCGCCCCGATCTCTCGATGCTCCTCCACCCCGATCTCTCGATCCTCCTCCGCCCCGATCTCTCGCCGCTCCTCCGCCCCGATCTCTCGCCGCTCCTCCGCCCCGATCTCTCGATACTCCTCCGCCCCGATCTCTCGATACTCCTCCACCCCGATCTCTCGATACTCCTCCGCCCCGATCTCTCGATACTCCGCCGCCCCGATCTCTCGCCGCTCCTCCGCCCCGATCTCTCGATACTCCTCCGCCCCGATCTCTCGATACTCCTCCGCCCCGATCTCTCGATACTCCTCCGCCCGGATCTCTCGATACACCTCCGCCCCGATCTCTCGATGCTCCTCCGCCCCGATCTCTCGATACTCCTCCGCCCCGATCTCTCGATACTCCTCCGCCCCGATCTCTCGATGCTCCTCCGCCCCGATCTCTCGATACTCCTCCGCCCCGATCTCTCGATACTCCTCCGCCCCGATCTCTCGATACTCCTCCGCCCCGATCTCTCGATACTCCTCCGCCCCGATCTCTCGATACACCTCCGCCCCGATCTCTCGATACACCTCCGCCCCGATCTCTCGATTCTCCTCCGCCCCGATCTCTCGCCACTCCTCCGCCCCGATCTCTCGCCGCTCCTCCGCCCCGATCTCTCGCCGCTCCTCCGCCCCGAACTGTCGATGCTCCTCCGCCCCGATCTCTCGATACACCTCCGCCCCGATCTCTCGATACTACTCCGCCCCGATCTCTCGAAACTCCTCCGCCCCGATCTCTCGACGCTCCTCCGCCCCGATCTCTCGACGCTCCTCCGCCCCGATCTCTCGATACTCCTCCGCCCCGATCTCTCGAAACTCCTCCGCCCCGATCTCTCGACGCTCCTCCGCCCCGATCTCTCGATCTTCCTCCGCCCCGATCTGTCGATGCTCCTCCGCCCCGATCTCTCGCCGCTCCTCCGCCCCGATCTCTCGACGCTCCTCCGCCCCGATCTCTCGATCTTCCTCCGCCCCGATCTGTCGATGCTCCTCCGCCCCGATCTCTCGACGCTCCTCCGCCCCGATCTCTCGATCTTCCTCCGCCCCGATCTGTCGATGCTCCTCCGCCCCGATCTCTCGCCGCTCCTCCGCCCCGATCTCTCGCCGCTCATCCGCCCCGATCTCTCGATACTAGTCCGCCCCGATCTCTGGCCGCTCCTCCCCTCCGATCTCTCGATACTCCTCCGCCCCGATCTGTCGATGCTCCTCCGCCCCGATCTCTCGATGCTCCTCCGCCCCGATCTCTCGATACTCCTCCGCCCCGATCTCTCGATACACCTCCGCCCCGATCTCTCGATACTCCTCCGCCCCGATCTCTCGATACTCCTCCGCCCCGATCTCTCGATTCTCCTCCGCCCCGATCTCTCGCCGCTCCTCCGCCCTGATCTCTCGCCGCTCCTCCGCCCCGATCTCTCGCCGCTCCTCCGCCCCGATCTCTCGATGCTCCTCCGCCCCGATCTCTCGATACACCTCCGCCCCGATCTCTCGATACTCCTCCGCCCCGATCTCTCGATACTCCTCCGCCCCGATCTCTCGCCGCTCCTCCGCCCCGAACTCTCGATACTCCTCCGCCCCGACCTCTCGATACTCCTCCGCCCCGACCTCTCGATACTCCTCCGCCCCGACCTCTCGATACTCCTCCGCCCCGATCTCTCGATACTCCTCCGCCCCGATCTCTCGATACTCCTCTGCCCCGATCTCTCGCCGCTCCTCCGCCCCGATCTCTCGATACTCCTCTGCCCCGATCTCTCGATACTCCTCCGCCCCGATCTCTCGATACTCCTCCGCCCCGATCTCTCGCCGCTCCTCCGCCCCGATCTCTCGATACTCCTCTGCCCCGATCTCTCGCCGCTCCTCCGCCCCGATCTCTCGATACTCCTCCGCCCCGATCTCTCGATACTCCTCCGCCCCGACCTCTCGATACTGTTCCGCCCCGATCTCTCGATACTCCTCCGCCCCGATCTCTCGATACTCCTCCGCCCCGACCTCTCGATACTCCTCCGCCCCGATCTCTCGATACTCCTCCGCCCCGAACTCTCGATACTCCTCCGCCCCGATCTCTCGATACTCCTCCGCCCCGATCTCTCGCCGCTCCTCCGCCCCGATCTCTCGATACTCCTCCGCCCCGATGTCTCGATACTCCTCCGCCCCGATCTCTCGATCCTCCTCCGCCCCGATCTCTCGCCGCTCCTCCGCCCCGATCTCTCGATACTCCTCCGCCCCGATCTGTCAATGCTCCTCCGCCCCGATCTCTCGATTCTCCTCCGCCCCGATCTCTCGATACTCCTCCGCCCCGATCTCTCGATACTCCTCCGCCCCGATCTCTCGATACTCCTCCGCCCCGATCTCTCGATACTCCTCCGCCCCGATCTCTCGATACTCCTCCGCCCCGATCTCTCGATACTCCTCCGCCCCGATCTCTCGATACTCCTCCGCCCCGATCTCTCGATACTCCTCCGCCCCGATCTCTCGATACTCCTCCGCCCCGATTTCTCGATACTCCTCCGCCCCGATCTCTGGCCGCTCCTCCCCCCCGATCTCTCGATACTCCTCCGCCCCGATCTCTCGATACTCCTCCGCCCCGATCTCTCGATACTCCTCCGCCCCGATCTCTCGATACTCCTCCGCCCCGATCTCTCGATACTCCTCCGCCTCGATCTCTCGATACTCGTCCGCCCCGATCTCTCGATACTCCTCCGCCCCGATCTCTCGATACTCCTCCGCCCCGATCTCTCGATACTCCTCCGCCCCGATCTCTCGATACTCCTCCGCCCCAAACTCTCGATACTCCTCCGCCCCGATCTCTCGATACTCCTCCGCCCCGATCTCTCGCCGCTCCTCCGCCCCGATCTCTCGCCGCTCCTCCGCCCCGATCTCTCGATACTCCTCCGCCCCGATCTCTCGATACTCCTCCGCCCCGATCTCTCGATACTCCTCCGCCCCGATCTCTCGATACTCCGCCACCCCGATCTCTCGCCGCTCCTCCGCCCCGATCTCTCGCCGCTCCTCCGCCCCGATCTCTCGATCCTCCTCCGCCCCGATCTCTCGCCGCTCCTCCCCCACGATCTCTCGATACTCCTCCGCCCCGATCTCTCGATCCTCCTCCGCCCCGATCTCTGTCCGCTCCTCCCCCCCGATCTCTCGATACTCCTCCGCCCCGATCTGTCGATGCTCCTCCACCCCGATCTCTCGATACTCCTCCGCCCCGATCTCTCGATACTCCTCCGCCCCGATCTCTCGATACACCTCCGCCCCGAACTCTCGATACTCCTCCGCCCCGATCTCTCGATACTCCTCCGCCCCGATCTCTCGATGCTCCTCCGCCCCGATCTCTCGCCGCTCCTCCGCCCCGATCTCTCGATACTCCTCCGCCCCGATCTCTCGATGCTCCTCCGCCCCGATCTCTGGCCGCTCCGCCCCCCCAATCTCTCGATACTACTCCGCCCCGATCTCTCGCCGCTCCTCCGCCCCGATCTCTCGCCGCTCCTCCGCCCCGAACTGTCGATGCTCCTCTGCCCCGATCTCTCGATACACCTCCGCCCCGATCTCTCGATACTACTCCGCCCCGCTCTCTCGAAACTCCTCCGCCCCGATCTCTCGACGCTCCTCCGCCCCGATCTCTCGATACTCCTCCGCCCCGATCTCTCGATACTCCTCCGCCCCGATCTCTCGATACTCCTCCGCCCCGATCTCTCGATACTCCTCCGCCCCGATCTCTCGATACTCCGCCGCCCCGATCTCTCGCCGCTCCTCCGCCCCGATCTCTCGATACTCCTCCGCCCCGATCTCTCGATACTCCTCCGCCCCGATCTCTCGATACTCATCCGCCCCTATCTCTCGATACTCATCCGCCCCGATCTCTCGATACTGCTCCGCCCCGATCTCTGGCCGCTCCTCCCCCCGATCTCTCGATACTCCTCCGCCCCGATCTCTCGATACTCCTCTGCCCCGATCTCTCGCCGCTCCTCCGCCCCGATCTCTCGATACGCCTCCGCCCCGATCTCTCGATACTCCTCCGCCCCGACCTCTCGATACTGTTCCGCCCCGATCTCTCGATACTCCTCCGCCCCGATCTCTCGATACTCCTCCGCCCCGACCTCTCGATACTCCTCCGCCCCGATCTCTCGATCCTCCTCCGCCCCGATCTCTCTCCGCTCCTCCCCCCGATCTCTCGATACTCCTCCGCCCCGATCTCTCGATACTCCTCCGCCCCGACCTCTCGATACTCCTCCGCCCCGATCTCTCGATACTCCTCCGCCCCGATCTCTCTCCGCTCCTCCCCCCGATCTCTCGATACTCCTCCGCCCCGATCTCTCGATACACCTCCGCCCCGAACTCTCGATACTCCTCCGCCCCGATCAATCGATACTCCTCCGCCCCGATCTCTCGATGCTCCTCCGCCCCGATCTCTCGCCTCTCCTCCGCCGCGATCTCTCGATACTGCTCCGCCCCGATCTCTCGATACTCCTCCGCCCCGATCTCTCGATACTCCTCCGCCCCGATCTCTCGCCGCTCCTCCGCCCCGAACTGTCGATGCTCCTCTGCCCCGATCTCTCGATACACCTCCGCCCCGATCTCTCGATACTACTCCGCCCCGCTCTCTCGAAACTCCTCCGCCCCGATCTCTCGACGCTCCTCCGCCCCGATCTCTCGCCGCTCCTCCGCCCCGATCTCTCGATACTCCTCCGCCCCGATCTCTCGATACTCCTCCGCCCCGATCTCTCGATACTCCTCCGCCCCGATCTCTCGATACTCCTCCGCCCCGATCTCTCGATACTCCGCCGCCCCGATCTCTCGCCGCTCCTCCGCCCCGATCTCTCGATACTCCTCCGCCCCGATCTCTCGATACTCCTCCGCCCCGATCTCTCGATACTCATCCGCCCCTATCTCTCGATACTCATCCGCCCCGATCTCTCGATACTGCTCCGCCCCGATCTCTGGCCGCTCCTCCCCCCCGATCTCTCGATACTCCTCCGCCCCGATCTGTCGATGCTCCTCCTCCCCGATCTCTCGATACTCCTCCGCCCCGATCTCTCGATACTCCTCTGCCCCGATCTCTCGCCGCTCCTCCGCCCCGATCTCTCGATACGCCTCCGCCCCGATCTCTCGATACTCCTCCGCCCCGACCTCTCGATACTGTTCCGCCCCGATCTCTCGATACTCCTCCGCCCCGATCTCTCGATACTCCTCCGCCCCGACCTCTCGATACTCCTCCGCCCCGATCTCTCGATCCTCCTCCGCCCCGATCTCTCTCCGCTCCTCCCCCCGATCTCTCGATACTCCTCCGCCCCGATCTCTCGATACTCCTCCGCCCCGACCTCTCGATACTCCTCCGCCCCGATCTCTCGATACTCCTCCGCCCCGATCTCTCTCCGCTCCTCCCCCCGATCTCTCGATACTCCTCCGCCCCGATCTCTCGATACACCTCCGCCCCGAACTCTCGATACTCCTCCGCCCCGATCAATCGATACTCCTCCGCCCCGATCTCTCGATGCTCCTCCGCCCCGATCTCTCGCCTCTCCTCCGCCGCGATCTCTCGATACTGCTCCGCCCCGATCTCTCGATACTCCTCCGCCCCGATCTCTCGATACTCCTCCGCCCCGATCTCTCGATACTCCTCCGCCCCGATCTCTCGATACTCCGCCGCCCCGATCTCTCGCCGCTCCTCCGCCCCGATCTCTCGATACTCCTCCGCCCCGATCTCTCCGATACTCCTCCGCCCCGATCTCTCGATACTCCTCCGCCCCGATCTCTCGATACTCCTCCGCCCCGATCTGTCGATGCTCCTCCGCCCCGATCTCTCGATACTCCTCCGCCCCGATCTCTCGATACTCCTCCGCCCCGATCTCTCGATACTCCTCCGCCCCGATCTCTCGATACTCCTCCGCCCCGATCTGTCGATGCTCCTCCGCCCCGATCTCTCGATACTCCTCCGCCCCGATCCCTCGATACTCATCCGCCCCGATCTCTCGATACTCCTCCGCCCCGATCTCTCGATACTCCTCCGCCTCGATCTCTCGATACTCGTCCGCCCCGATCTCTCGATACTCCTCCGCCCCGATCTCTCGATACTCCTCCGCCCCGATCTCTCGATACTCCTCCGCCCCGATCTCTCGATACTCCTCCGCCCCGATCTCTCGATACTCCGCCGCCCCGATCTCTCGCCGCTCCTCCGCCCCGATCTCTCGATACTCCTCCGCCCCGATCTCTCGATACTCCTCCGCCCCGATCTCTCGATACACCTCCGCCCCGATCTCTCGATACTCATCCGCCCTGATCTCTCGATACTCCTCCACCCCGATCTCTCGATACTCCTCCGCCCCGATCTGTCGATGCTCCTCCGCCCCGATCTCTCGATACTCCTCCGCCCCGATCTCTCGATACTCCTCCGCCCCGATCTCTCGATACACCTCCGCCCCGAACTCTCGATACTCCTCCGCCCCGATCTCTCTATACTCCTCCGCCCCGATCTCTCGATGCTCCTCCGCCCCGATCTCTCGCCGCTCCTCCGCCCCGTTCTCTCGATACTCCTCCGCCCCGATCTCTCGATACTCCTCCGCCCCGATCTCTCGATACTCCTCCGCCCCGATCTCTGGCCGCTCCTCCCCCCCGATCTCTCGATACTCCTCCGCCCCGATCTCTCGATACTCCTCCGCCCCGATCTCTCGATACTCCTCCGCCCGGATCTCTCGATACTCCTCCGCCCCGATCTCTCGATGCTCCTCCGCCCCGATCTCTCGATACTCCTCCGCCCCGATCTCTCGATACTCCTCCGCCCGGATCTCTCGATACTCCTCCGCCCCGATCTCTCGATACTCCTCCGCCCGGATCTCTCGATACTCCTCCGCCCCGATCTCTCGATACTCCTCCGCCCGGATCTCTCGATACTCCTCCGCCCCGATCTCTCGATACACCTCCGCCCCGATCTCTCGATTCTCCTCCGCCCCGATCTCTCGATACTCCTCCGCCCCGATCTCTCTATACTCCTCCGCCCCGATCTCTCGATGCTCCTCCGCCCCGATCTCTCGCCGCTCCTCCGCCCCGTTCTCTCGATACTCCTCCGCCCCGATCTCTCGATACTCCTCCGCCCCGATCTCTCGATACTCCTCCGCCCCGATCTCTGGCCGCTCCTCCCCCCCGATCTCTCGATACTCCTCCGCCCCGATCTCTCGATACTCCTCCGCCCCGATCTCTCGATACTCCTCCGCCCGGATCTCTCGATACTCCTCCGCCCCGATCTCTCGATGCTCCTCCGCCCCGATCTCTCGATACTACTCCGCCCCGATCTCTCGATACACCTCCGCCCCGATCTCTCGCCGCTCCTCCGCCCCGATCTCTCGCCGCTCCTCCGCCCCGATCTCTCGATGCTCCTCCGCCCCGATCTGTCGATGCTCCTCCGCCCCGATCTCTCGATACTCCTCCGCCCCGATCTCTCGATACACCTCCGCCTCGATCTCTCGATACTCCTCCGCCCCGATCTCTCGATACTCCTCCGCCCCGATCTCTCGATACTCATCCGCCCCTATCTCTCGAAACTCATCCGCCCCGATCTCTCGCCGCTCCTCCGCCCCGAACTCTCGATACTCCTCCGCCCCGATCTGTCGATGCTCCTCCGCCCCGATCTGTCGATGCTCCTCCGCCCCGATCTCTCGATCCTCCTCCGCCCCGATCTCTCGATACACCTCCGCCCCGATCTCTCGATACTCCTCCGCCCCGATCTCTCGATACTCATCCGCCCCGATCTCTCGATACTCCTCCGCCCCGATCTCTCGATACTCCTCTGCCCCGATCTCTCGATACTCCTCCGCCCCGATCTCTCGATACTCCTCCGCCCCGATCTCTCGATACTCCTCCGCTCCGATATCTCGATACTCCTCCGCCCCGATCTCTCGATACTCCTCCGCCCCGATCTCTCGATACTCCTCCGCCCCGATCTCTCGATACTCCTCCGCTCCGATCTCTCGATACTCCTCCGCCCCGATCTCTCGATACTCCTCCGCCCCGATCTCTATCCGCTCCTCCCCCCCGATCTCTCGATACTCCTCCGCCCCGATCTCTCGATCCTCCTCCGCCCCGATCTCTCGATACTCCTCCGCCCCGATCTCTCGATACTCCTCCGCCCCGATCTCTCGATACTCCGCCGCCCCGATCTCTCGCCGCTCCTCCGCCCCGATCTCTCGATACTCCTCCGCCTCGATCTCTCGATACTCCTCCGCCCCGATCTCTCGATACTCCTCCGCCCCGATCTCTGGCCGCTCCTCCCCCCCGATCTCTCGATACTCCTCCGCCCCGATCTCTCGATACTCCTCCGCCCCGATCTCTCGATACTCCTCCGCCCCGATCTCTCGATACTCCGCCGCCCCGATCTCTCGCCGCTCCTCCGCCCCGATCTCTCGATACTCCTCCGCCCCGATCTCTCGATACTCATCCGCCCCGATCTCTCGATACTCCTCCACCCCGATCTCTCGATCCTCCTCCGCCCCGATCTCTCGCCGCTCCTCCCCCACGATCTCTCAATACTCCTCCGCCCCGATCTCTCGATCCTCCTCCGCCCCGATCTCTCGATACACCTCCGCCCCGATCTCTCGATACTCCTCCGCCCCGATCTCTCGATACTCCGCCGCCCCGATCTCTCGCCGCTCCTCCGCCGCGATCTCTCGATACTCCTCCGCCCCGATCTCTCGATACTCCTCCGCCCCGATCTCTCGATACTCCTCCGCCCCGATCTCTGGCCGCTCCTCCCCCCCGATCTCTCGATACTCCTCCGCCCCGATCTCTCGATACTCCTCCGCCCCGATCTCTCGATACTCCTCCGCCCGGATCTCTCGATACTCCTCCGCCCCGATCTCTCGATACTCCTCCGCCCGGATCTCTCGATGCTCCTCCGCCCCGATCTCTCGATACTACTCCGCCCCGATCTCTCGATACACCTCCGCCCCGATCTCTCGATTCTCCTCCGCCCCGATCTCTCGCCACTCCTCCGCCCCGATCTCTCGCCGCTCCTCCGCCCCGATCTCTCGCCGCTCCTCCGCCCCGATCTCTCGATACACCTCCGCACCGATCTCTCGATACTCCTCCGCCCCGATCTCTCGCCGCTCCTCCGCCCCGATCTCTCGATACTCCTCCGCCCCGATCTGTCGATGCTCCTCCGCCCCGATCTCTCGATACTCCTCCGCCCCGATCTCTCGATACTCCTCAGCCCCGATCTCTCGATACTCCTCCGCCCCGATCTCTCGATACTCCTCCGCCCCGATCTCTCGATACTCCTCCGCCCCGATCTCTCGATACTCCTCCGCCCCGATCTCTCGATACTCCTCCGCTCCGATCTCTCGATGCTCCTCCGCCCCGATCTCTCGATACTCCTCCGCCCCGATCTCTCGATACACCTCCGCCCCGATCTCTCGATACACCTCCGCCCCGATCTCTCGCCGCTCCTCCGCCCCGATCTCTCGCCGCTCCTCCGCCCCGATCTCTCGATACTCCTCCGCCCCGATCTCTCGATACTCCTCCGCCCCGATCTCTCGATACTCCTCCGCCCCGATCTCTCGATACTCAGCCGCCCCGATCTCTCGCCGCTCCTCCGCCCCGATCTCTCGATACTCCTCCGCCCCGATCTCTCGATACTCATCCGCCCCGATCTCTCGATACTACTCCGCCCCGATCTCTGGCCGCTCCTCCCCTCCGATCTCTCGATACTCCTCCGCCCCGATCTGTCGATGCTCCTCCGCCCCGATCTCTCGATGCTCCTCCGCCCCGATCTCTCGATACTCCTCCGCCCCGATCTCTCGCCGCTCCTCCGTCCCGATCTCTCGATACACCTCCGCCCCGATCTCTCGATACTCCTCCGCCCCGATCTCTCGATACTCCTCCGCCCCGATCTCTCGATGCTCCTCCGCCCCGATCTCTCGCCGCTCCTCCGCCCCGATCTCTCGATGCTCCTCCGCCCCGATCTCTCGATACTCCTCCGCCCCGATCTCTCGATACTCCTCCGCCCTGATCTCTCGATACTCCGCCGCCCCGATCTCTCGCCGCTCCTCAGCCCCGATCTCTCGATGCTCCTCCGCCCCGATCTCTCGATACTCCTCCGCCCCGATCTCTCGATACTCCTCCGCCCCGATCTCTCGATACTCCTCCGCCCCGATCTCTCGATACTCCTTCCGCCCCGATCTCTCGATACTCCTCCGCCCCGATCTCTCGATACTCCTCCGCCCCGATCTCTCGATCCTCCTCCGCCCCGATCTCTGGCCGCTCCTCCCCCCCGATCTCTCGATACTCCTCCGCCCCGATCTGTCGATGCTCCTCCGCCCCGATCTCTCGCCGCTCATCCGCCCCGATCTCTCGATACTCCTCCGCCCCGACCTCTCGATACTCCTCCGCCCCGACCTCTCGATACTCCTCCGCCCCGATCTCTCGATACTGCTCCGCCCCGATCTCTCGATACTCCTCCGCCCCGATCTCTCGATACACCACCGCCCCGATCTCTCGATACTCCTCCGCCCCGATCTCTCGATACTCCTCCGCCCCGATCTCTCGATACTCCTCCGCCCCGATCTCTCGCCGCTCCTCCGCCCGGATCTCTCGATACTCCTCCGCCCCGATCTCTCGCCGCTCCTCCGCCCCGATCTCTCGATACTCCTCCGCCCCGATCTCTCGATACTCCTCCGCCCCGATCTCTCGATACTCCTCCGCCCCGAACTCTCGATACTACTCCGCCCCGATCTCTCGATACTCCTCCGCCCCGATCTCTCGCCGCTCCTCCGCCCCGATCTCTCGATACTCCTCCGCCCCGATCTCTCGATACTCCTCCGCCCCGATCTCTCGCCGCTCCTCCGCCCCGATCTCTCGATACTCCTCCGCCCCGATCTCTCCATACTCCTCCGCCCCGATCTCTCGATACTCCTCCGCCCCGATCTCTCGATACTCCGCCGCCCCGATCTCTCGCCGCTCCTCCGCCCCGATCTCTCGATACTCCTCCGCCCCGTTCTCTCGATACACATCCGCCCCGATCTCTCGATACTCCTCCGCCCCGATCTCTCGATACTCCTCCGCCCCGATCTCTCGATACTCCTCCGCCCCGATCTCTCGATACTCCTCCGCCCCGATCTGTCGATGCTCCTCCGCCCCGATCTCTCGATGCTCCTCCGCCCCGATCTCTCGATACTCCTCCGCCCCGATCTCTCGATACACCTCCGCCCCGATCTCTCGATACTCCTCCGCCCCGATCTCTCGATACTCCTCCGCCCCGATCTCTCGATGCTCCTCCGCCCCGATCTCTCGCCGCTCCTCCGCCCCGATCTCTCGATGCTCCTCCGCCCCGATCTCTCGATACTCCTCCGCCCCGATCTCTCGATACTCCTCCGCCCCGATCTCTCGATGCTCCTCCGCCCCGATCTCTCGATACTCCTCCGCCCCGATCTCTCGATACTCCTCCGCCCCGATCTCTCGATACTCCTCCGCCCCGATCTCTCGATACTCCTCCGCCCCGATCTCTCGATGCTCCTCCGCCCCGATCTCTCGATACTCCTCCGCCCCGATCTCTCGATACTCCTCCGCCCCGATCTCTCGATGCTCCTCCGCCCCGATCTCTCGATGCTCCTCCGCCCCGATCTCTCGATGCTCCTCCGCCCCGATCTCTCGATGCTCCTCCGCCCCGATCTCTCGATACTCCTCCGCCCCGATCTGTCGATGCTCCTCCGCCCCGATCTCTCGCCGCTCATCCGCCCCGATCTCTCGATGCTCCTCCGCCCCGACCTCTCGATACTCCTCCGCCCCGACCTCTCGATACTCCTCCGCCCCGATCTCTCGATACTGCTCCGCCCCGATCTCTCGATACTCCTCCGCCCCGATCTCTCGATACACCACCGCCCCGATCTCTCGATACTCCTCCGCCCCGATCTCTCGATGCTCCTCCGCCCCGATCTCTCGCCGCTCCTCCGCCCCGATCTCTCGATGCTCCTCCGCCCCGATCTCTCGATACTCCTCCGCCCCGATCTCTCGATACTCCTCCGCCCCGATCTCTCGATACTCCGCCGCCCCGATCTCTCGCCGCTCCTCAGCCCCGATCTCTCGATACTCCTCCGCCCCGATCTCTCGATACTCCTCCGCCCCGATATCTCGATACTCCTCCGCCCCGATCTCTCGATACTCCTCCGCCCCGATCTCTCGATACTCCTCCGCCCCGATCTCTCGATACTCCTCCGCTCCGATCTCTCGATACTCCTCCGCATCGATCTCTCGATACTCCTCCGCCCCGATCTCTCGATACTCCTCCGCCCCGATCTCTCGATACTCCTCCGCTCCGATCTCTCGATCCTCCTCCGCCCCGATCTCTGGCCGCTCCTCCCCCCCGATCTCTCGATACTCCTCCGCCCCGATCTGTGGATGCTCCTCCGCCCCGATCTCTCGCCGCTCATCCGCCCCGATCTCTCGATACTCCTCCGCCCCGACCTCTCGATACTCCTCCGCCCCGACCTCTCGATACTCCTCCGCCCCGATCTCTCGATACTCCTCCGCCCCGACCTCTCGATACTCCTCCGCCCCGACCTCTCGATACTCCTCCGCCCCGATCTCTCGATACTGCTCCGCCCCGATCTCTCCATACTCCTCCGCCCCGATCTCTCGATACACCACCGCCCCGATCTCTCGATACTCCTCCGCCCCGATCTCTCGATACTCCTCCGCCCCGATCTCTCGATACTCCTCCGCCCCGATCTCTCGCCGCTCCTCCGCCCGGATCTCTCGATACTCCTCCGCCCCGATCTCTCGCCGCTCCTCCGCCCCGATCTCTCGATACTCCTCCGCCCCGATCTCTCGATACTCCTCCGCCCCGATCTCTCGCCGCTCCTCCGCCCCGATCTCTCGATACTCCTCCGCCCCGAACTCTCGATACTACTCCGCCCCGATCTCTCGATACTCCTCCGCCCCGATCTCTCGCCGCTCCTCCGCCCCGATCTCTCGATACTCCTCCGCCCCGATCTCTCGATACTCCTCCGCCCCGATCTCTCGATACTCCTCCGCCCCGATCTCTCGATACTCCTCCGCCCCGATCTCTCGATACTCCTCCGCCCCGATCTCTCGATATTCCTCCGCCTCGATCTCTCGATACTCCTCCGCCCCGATCTCTCGATACTCCTCCGCCTCGATCTCTCGATCCTCCTCCGCCCCGATCTCTGGCCGCTCCTCCGCCCCGAACTCTCGATACTCCTCCGCCCCGATCTGTCGATGCTCCTCCGCCCCGATCTCTCGATCCTCCTCCGCCCCGATCTCTCGATACTCCTCCGCCCCGATCTCTCGATACACCTCCGCCCCGATCTCTCGATACTCCTCCGCCCCGATCTCTCGCCGCTCCTCCGCCCCGATCTCTCGATACTCCTCCGCCCCGATCTGTCGATGCTCCTCCGCCCCGATCTCTCGATACTCCTCCGCCCCGATCTCTCGATACTCCTCCGCCCCGATCTCTCGATCCTCCTCCGCCCCGATCTCTCGATACTCCTCTGCCCCGATCTCTCGATACTCCTCCGCCCCGATCTCTCGATACTCCTCCGCCCCGATCTCTCGATACTCCTCCGCTCCGATCTTTCGATGCTCCTCCGCCCCGATCTCTCGATACTCCTCCGCCCCGATCTCTCGATACACCTCCGCCCCGATCTCTCGATACACCTCCGCCCCGATCTCTGGCCGCTCCTCCCCTCCGATCTCTCGATACTCCTCCGCCCCGATCTGTCGATGCTCCTCCGCCCCGATCTCTCGATGCTCCTCCGCCCCGATCTCTCGATACTCCTCCGCCCCGATCTCTCGATACACCTCCGCCCCGATCTCTCGATACTCCTCCGCCCCGATCTCTCGATACTCCTCCGCCCCGATCTCTCGATGCTCCTCCGCCCCGATCTCTCGCCGCTCCTCCGCCCCGATCTCTCGATGCTCCTCCGCCCCGATCTCTCGATACTCCTCCGCCCCGGTCTCTCGATACTCCTCCGCCCCGATCTCTCGATACTCCGCCGCCCCGATCTCTGGCCGCTCCTCCCCCCCGATCTCTCGATACTCCTCCGCCCCGATCTCTCGATACTCCTCCGCCCCGATCTCTCGCCGCTCATCCGCCCCGATCTCTCGATACTCCTCCGCCCCGACCTCTCGATACTCCTCCGCCCCGACGTCTCGATACTCCTCCGCCCCGATCTCTCGATACTGCTCCGCCCCGATCTCTCGATACTCCTCCGCCCCGATCTCTCGATACACCACCGCCCCGATCTCTCGATACTCCTCCGCCCCGATCTCTCGATACTCCTCCGCCCCGATCTCTCGATACTCCACCGCCCCGATCTCTCGCCGCTCCTCCGCCCGGATCTCTCGATACTCCTCCGCCCCGATCTCTCGCCGCTCCTCCGCCCCGATCTCTCGATACTCCTCCGCCCCGATCTCTCGATACTCCTCCGCCCCGATCTCTCGATACTCCTCCGCCCCGAACTCTCGATACTACTCCGCCCCGATCTCTCGATACTCCTCCGCCCCGATCTCTCGCCGCTCCTCCGCCCCGATCTCTCGATACTCCTCCGCCCCGATCTCTCGATACTCCTCCGCCCCGATCTCTCGATACTCCTCCGCCCCGATCTCTCGATACTCCTCCGCCCCGATCTCTCGATGCTCCTCCGCCCCGATCTCTCGCCGCTCCTCCGCCCCGTTCTCTCGATACTCCTCCGCCCCGATCTCTCGATACTCCTCCGCCCCGATCTCTCGATGCTCCTCCGCCCCGATCTCTCGATGCTCCTCCGCCCCGATCTCTCGATACTCCACCGCCCCGATCTCACGATACTCCTCCGCCCCGATCTCTCGATGCTCCTCCGCCCCGATCTCTCGATACTCCTCCGCCCCGATCTCTCGATACTCCTCCGCCCCGATCTCTCGATACTCCTCCGCCCCGATCTCTCGATACTCCTCCCCCCCGATCTCTCGATACTCCTCCGCCCCGATCTCTCGATACTCCTCCGCCCCGATCTCTCGATACTACTCCGCCCCGATCTCTGGCCGCTCCTCCCCTCCGATCTCTCGATACTCCTCCGCCCCGATCTGTCGATGCTCCTCCGCCCCGATCTCTCGATGCTCCTCCGCCCCGATCTCTCGATACTCCTCCGCCCCGATCTCTCGATACACCTCCGCCCCGATCTCTCGATACTCCTCCGCCCCGATCTCTCGATACTCCTCCGCCCCGATCTCTCGATACTCCTCCGCTCCGATCTCTCGATACTCCTCCGCCCCGATCTCTCGCCGCTCCTCCGCCCCGATCTCTCGATGCTCCTCCGGCCCGATCTCTCGATACTCCTCCGCCCCGATCTCTCGATACTCCTCCGCCCCGATCTCTCGATACTCCTCCGCCCCGATCTCTCGATACTCCTCCGCCCCGATCTCTGGCCGCTCCTCCCCCCCGATCTCTCGATACTCCTCCGCCCCGATCTGTCGATGCTCCTCCGCCCCGATCTCTCGATTCTCCTCCGCCCCGATCTCTCGATACTCCTCCGCCCCGATCTCTCGATACTCCTCCGCCCCGATCTCTCGATACTCCTCCGCCCCGATCTCTCGATACTCCTCCGCCTCGATCTCTCGATACTCCTCCGCCCCGATCTCTCGATACTCCTCCGCCCCGATCTCTCGATACTCCTCCGCCCCGATCTCTCGATACTCCTCCGCCCCGATCTCTCGATACTCCTCCGCCTCGATCTCTCGATACTCCTCCGCCCCGATCTCTCGATACTCCTCCGACCCGATCTCTTGATTCTCCTCCGCCCCGATCTCTCGATACTCCTCCGCCTCGATCTCTCGATACTCCTCCGCCCCGAACTCTCGATACTCCTCCGCCTCGATCTCTCGATACTCCTCCGCCCCGATCTCTCGATACTCCCTCCGCCCCGATCTCTCGATACTCCTCCGCCCCGATCTCTCGATACTGCTCCGCCCCGATCTCTCGATACTCCGCCGCCCCGATCTCTCGCCGCTCCTCCGCCCGATCTCTCGATACTCCTCCGCCCCGATCTCTCGATACTCATCCCCCCCGATCTCTCGATACTCCTCCGCCCCGATCTCTCGATCCACCTCCGCCCCGATCTCTGGCCGCTCCTCCCCCCGATCTCTCGGTACTCCTCCGCCCCGATCTGTCGATGCTCCTCCGCCCCGATCTCTCGATACTCCTCCGCCCCGATTTCTCGATACACCTCCGCCCCGAACTCTCGATACTCCTCCGCCCCGATCTCTCGATACTCCTCCGCCCCGATCTCTCGATACTCCTCCGCCCCGATCTCTCGCCGCTCCTCCGCCCCGATCTCTCGATACTCCTCCGCCCCGATCTCTCGATACTCCTCCGCCCCGATCTCTCGATACTCCTCCGCCCCGATCTCTCGATACTCCTCCGCCCCGATCTCTCGATACTCCGCCGCCCCGATCTCTCGCCGCTCCTCCGCCCCGATCTCTTGATACTCCTCCGCCCCGATCTCTCGATACTCCTCCGCCCAGATCTCTCGATACTCCTCCGCCCCGATCTCTCGATACTCCTCCGCCCCGATCTCTCGATACACCTCCGCCCCGATCTCTCGATACTCCTCCGCCCCGATCTCTCGATACTCCTCCGCCCCGATCTCTGGCCGCTCCTCCGCCCCGATCTCTCGATACTCCTCCGCCCCGATCTCTCGATACTCCTCCGCCCCGATCTCTCGATACTCCTCCGCCCCGATCTCTCGATACTCCTCCGCCCCGATCTGTCGATGCTCCTCCGCCCCGATCTCTGGCCGCTCCTCCCCCCCGATCTCTCGATACTCCGCCGCCCCGATCTCTCGCCGCTCCTCCGCCCCGATCTCTCGATACTCCTCCGCCCCGATCTCTCGATACTCCTCCGCCCCGATCTCTCGATACTCCTCCGCCCCGATCTCTCGATACTCCTCCGCCCCGATCTCTCGATACTCCTCCGCCCCGATCTCTCGATACTCCTCCGCCCTGATCTCTCGATACTCCTCCGCCCCGATCTCTCGCCGCTCCTCTGCCCCGATCTCTCGATACTCCTCCGCCCCGATCTCTCGCCGCTCCTCCGCCCCGATCTCTCGATGCTCCTCCGCCCCGATCTCTCGATACTCCTCCGCCCCGATCTCTCGATACTCCTCCGCCCCGATCTCTCGATACTCCGCCGCCCCGATCTCTCGCCGCTCCTCCGCCCCGATCTCTCGATACTCCTCCGCCCCGATCTCTCGATACTCCTCCGTCACGATCTCGCGATACTCCTCCGCCCCGATCTCTCGATACTCCTCCGCCCCGATCTCTCGATACTCCTCCGCCCCGATCTCTCGATACTCCTCCGCCCCGATCTCTCGATACTCCTCCGCCTCGATCTGTCGATGCTCCTCCGCCCCGATCTCTCGATACTCCTCCGCCCCGATCTCTCGATACTCCTCCGCCCCGATCTCTCGATACTCCTCCGCCCCGATCTCTCGATACTCCTCCGCCCCGATCTCTCGATACTCCTCCGCCCCGATCTCTCGATACTCCTCCGCCCCGACCTCTCGATACTCCTCCGCCCCGATCTCTCGATACTCCTCCGCCCCGAACTCTCGATACTCCTCCGCCCCGATCTCTCGATACTCCTCCGCCCCGATCTCTCGATACTCCTCCGCCCCGATCTCTCGATACTCCTCCGCCCCGATCTCTCGATACTCCTCCGCCCCGATCTCTCGATACTCCTCCGCCCCGATCTCTCGATACTCCTTCGCCCCGATCTCTCGATACTCCTCCGCCCCAATCTCTCGCCGCTCCTCCGCCCCAATCTCTCGATACTCCTCCGCCCCGATCTCTCGACACTCATCCGCCCCGATCTCTCGCCGCTCCTCCGCCCCGATCTCTCGATACTCCGCCGCCCCGATCTCTCGCCGCTCCTCCGCCCCGATCTCTCGATCCTCCTCCGCCCCGATCTCTGGCCGCTCCTCCCCCCGATCTCTCGATACTCCTCCGCCCCGATCTGTCGATACTCCTCCGCCCCGATCTCTCGATACTCCTCCGCCCCGATCTCTCGATACTCCTCCGCCCCGATCTCTCGATACACCTCCGCCCCGAACTCTCGATACTCCTCCGCCCTGATCTCTCGATACTCCTCCGCCCCGATCTCTCGACACTCCTCCGCCCCGATCTCTCGATACTCCTCCGCCCCAATCTCTCTATACTCCTCCGCCCCGATCTCTCGATACACCTCCGCCCCGATCTCTCGATACTCCTCCGCCCCGATCTCTCGATACTCCTCCGCCCCGATCTCTCGATGCTCCTCCGCCCCGATCTCTCGCCGCTCCTCCGCCCCGATCTCTCGATGCTCCTCCGCCCCGATCTCTCGATACTCCTCCGCCCCGATCTCTCGATACTCCTCCGCCCCGATCTCTCGATACTCCGCCGCCCCGATCTCTCGCCGCTCCTCAGCCCCGATCTCTCGATACTCCTCCGCCCCGATCTCTCGATACTCCTCCGCCCCGATCTCTCGATACTCCTCCGCCCCGATCTCTCGATACTCCTCCGCCCCGATCTCTCGATACTCCTCCGCCCCGATCTCTCGATACTCCTCCGCCCCGATCTCTCTCCGCTCCTCAGCCCCGATCTCTCGATACTCCTCCACCCCGATCTCTCGATACTCCTCCGCCCCGATCTCTCGATACTCCTCCGCCCCGATCTCTCGATACTCCTCCGCCCCGATCTCTCGATACTCCTCCGCCCCGATCTCTCGATACTCCTCCGCTCCGATCTCTCGATACTCCTCCGCACCAATCTCTCGATACTCCTCCGCCCCGATCTCTCGATCCTCCTCCGCCCCGATCTCTGGCCGCTCCTCCCCCCCGATCTCTCGATACTCCTCCGCCCCGACCTCTCGATACTCCTCCGCCCCGACCTCTCGATACTCCTCCGCCCCGATCTCTCGATACACCACCGCCCCGATCTCTCGATACTCCTCCGCCCCGATCTCTCGATACTCCTCCGCCCCGATCTCTCGATACTCCTCCGCCCCGATCTCTCGCCGCAACCTCCGCCCCGATCTCTCGATACTCCTCCGCCCCGATCTCTCGATACTCCTCCGCCCCGATCTCTCGATACACCTCCGCCCCGATCTCTCGATACTCCTCCGCCCCGATCTCTCGATACTCCTCCGCCCCGATCTCTCGATACTCCTCCGCCCCGATCTCTCGCCGCTCCTTCCCCCCGATCTCTCGATACTCCTCCGCCCCGATCTGTCGATGCTCCTCCGCACCGATCTCTCGATACTCCTCCGCCCCGATCTCTCGATACTCCTCCGCCCCGATCTCTCGATACTCCTCCGCCCCGATCACTCGATACTCCTCCGCCCCGATCTCTCGATGCTCCTCCGCCCCGATCTCTCGCCTCTCCTCCGCCCCGATCTCTCGATACTCCTCCGCCCCGATCTCTCGCCTCTCCTCCGCCCCGATCTCTCGATACTCCTCCGCCCCGATCTCTCGCCTCTCCTCCGCCCCGATCTCTCGATACTCCTCCGCCCCGATCTCTCGCCTCTCCTCCGCCCCGATCTCTCGATACTCCTCCGCCCTGATCTCTCGATACTCCTCCCCCCCGATCTCTCGATACTCCTCCCCCCCGATCTCTCGATACTCCTCCGCCCCGATCTCTCGATACTCCTCCGCCCCGATCTCTCGCCGCTCCTCCGCCCCGATCTCTCTATACTCCTCCGCCCCGATCTCTCGATACTCCTCCGCCCCGATCTCTCGATACTCCTCCGCCCCGATCTCTCGATACTCCGCCGCCCCGATCTCTCGCCGCTCCTCCGCCCCGATCTCTCGATACTCCTCCGCCCCGATCTCTCGATACTCATCCGCCCCGATCTCTCGATACTACTCCACCCCGATCTCTGGCCGCTCCTCCCCTCCGATCTCTCGATACTCCTCCGCCCCGATCTGTCGATGCTCCTCCGCCCCGATCTCTCGATGCTCCTCCGCCCCGATCTCTCGATACTCCTCCGCCCCGATCTCTCGATACACCTCCGCCCCGATCTCTCGATACTCCTCCGCCCCGATCTCTCGATACTCCTCCGCCCCGATCTCTCGATGCTCCTCCGCCCCGATCTCTCGATACTCCTCCGCCCCGATCTCTCGATACTCCTCCGCCCCGATCTCTGGCCGCTCCTCCCCCCCGATCTCTCGATACTCCTCCGCCCCGATCTGTCGATGCTCCTCCGCCCCGATCTCTCGATACTCCTCCGCCCCGATCTCTCGATACTCCTCCGCCCCGATCTCTCGATACTCCTCCGCCTCGATCTCTCGATACTCCTCCGCCCCGATCTCTCGATACTCCTCCGCCCCGATCTCTCGATACTCCTCCGCCCCGATCTCTCGATACTCCTCCGCCCCGATCTCTCGATACTCCTCCGCCCTGATCTCTCGATACTCCTCCGCCCCGATCTCTCGATACTCCTCCGCCCCGATCTCTGGCCGCTCCTCCCCCCCGATCTCTCGATACTCCTCCGCCCCGATCTCTCGATACTCCTCCGCCACGATCTCTCGATACTCCTCCGCCCCGATCTCTCGATACTCCTCCGACCCGATCTCTCGATTCTCCTCCGCCCCGATCTCTCGATACTCCTCCGCCCCGAACTCTCGATACTCCTCCGCCTCGATCTCTCGATACTCCTCCGCCGCGATCTCTCGATTCTCCTCCGCCCCGATCTCTCGATACTCCTCCGCCCCGAACTCTCGATACTCCTCCGCCCCGATCTCTCGATACTCCTCCGCCCCGATCTCTCGATGCTCCTCCGCCCCGATCTCTCGATACTGCTCCGCCCCGATCTCTCGATACTCCGCCGCCCCGATCTCTCGCCGCTCCTCCGCCCCGATCTCTCGATACTCCTCCGCCCCGATCTCTCGATACTCATCCCCCCCGATCTCTCGATACTCCTCCGCCCCGATCTCTGGCCGCTCCTCCCTCCCGATCTCTCGATACTCCTCCGCCCCGAACTCTCGATACTCCTCCGCCCCGATCTCTCGGTACTCCTCCGCCCCGATCTGTCGATGCTCCTCCGCCCCGATCTCTCGATACTCCTCCCTCCCGATCTCTCGATACTCCTCCGCCCCGAACTCTCGATACTCCTCCGCCCCGATCTCTCGATACTCCTCCGCCCCGATCTCTCGAAACTCCTCCGCCCCGATCTCTCGATACTCCGCCCCGATCTCTCGCCGCTCCTCCGCCCCGATCTCTCGATACTCCTCCGCCCCGATCTCTCGATACTCCTCCGCCCCGATCTCTCGATACACCTCCGCCCCGATCTCTGGCCGCTCCTCCCCCCCGATCTCTCGATACTCCTCCGCCCCGATCTCTGGCCGCTCCTCCCCCCCGATCTCTCGATACTCATCCGCCCCGATCTCTCGATACTCCTCCGCCCCGATCTCTCGATACTCCTCCGCCCCGATCTCTCGATACTCCTCCGCCCCGATCTCTCGATACTCCTCCGCCCCGATCTCTCGATACTCCTCCGCCCCGATCTCTCGATACTCCTCCGCCCCGATCTCTCGATACTCCTCCGGCCCGATCTCTCGCCGCTCCTCCGCCCCGATCTCTCGATACTCCTCCGCCCCGATCTCTCGATACTCCTCCGCCCCGATCTCTCGATATTCCTCCGCCCCGATCTCTCGATACTCCTCCGCCCCGATCTCTCGATACTCCTCCGCCCCGATCTCTCGATACTCCTCCGCCCCGATCTCTCGATACTCCTCCGCCCCGATCTCTCGATACTCCTCCGCCCCGATCTCTCGATACTCCTCCGCCCCGATCTCTCGATACTCCTCCGCCTCGATCTCTCGATACTCCTCCGCCCCGATCTCTCGATACTCCTCCGCCCCGATCTCTCGATACTCCTCCGCCCCGATCTCTCGATACTCCTCCGTCACGATCTCTCGATACTCCTCCGCCCCGATCTCTCGATACTCCTCCCCCCCGATCTCTCGATACTCCTCCGCCCCGATCTCTGGCCGCTCCTCCCCCCCGATCTCTCGATACTCTTCCACCCCGATCTCTCGATACTCCTCCGCCCCGATCTCTCGATACTCCTCCGCCCCGATCTCTCGATACTCCTCCGCCCCGATCTCTCGATACTCCTCCGCCTCGATCTCTCGATACTCCTCCGCCCCGATCTCTCGATACTCCTCCGCCCCGATCTGTCGATGCTCCTCCGCCCCGATCTCTCGATACTCCTCCGCCCCGATCTCTCGATACTCCTCCGCCCCGATCTCTCGATACTCCTCCGCCTCGATCTCTCGATACTCCTCCGCCCCGATCTCTCGATACTCCTCCGCCCCGATCTCTCGATACTCCTCCGCCCCGATCTCTCGATACTCCTCCGTCACGATCTCTCGATACTCCTCCGCCCTGATCTCTCGATACTCCTCCGCCCCGATCTCTCGGTACTCCTCCGCCCCGATCTCTGGCCGCTCCTCCCCCCCGATCTCTCGATACTCCTCCGCCCCGATCTCTCGATACTCCTCCGCCTCGATCTCTCGATACTCCTCCGCCCCGATCTCTCGATACTCCTCCGACCCGATCTCTCGATTCTCCTCCGCCCCGATCTCTCGATACTCCTCCGCCCCGAACTCTCGATACTCCTCCGCCTCGATCTCTCGATACTCCTCCGCCGCGATCTCTCGATTCTCCTCCGCCCCGATCTCTCGATACTCCTTCGCCCCGATCTCTCGATACTCCTCCGCCCCGATCTCTCGATACTCCTCCGCCCCGATCTCTCGATGCTCCTCCGCCCCGATCTCTCGATACTGCTCCGCCCCGATCTCTCGATACTCCGCCGCCCCGATCTCTCGCCGCTCCTCCGCCCCGATCTCTCGATACTCCTCCGCCCCGATCTCTCGATACTCATCCCCCCCGATCTCTCGATACTCCTCCGCCCCGATCTCTCGATCCACCTCCGCCCCGATCTCTGGCCGCTCCTCCCCCCCGATCTCTCGGTACTCCTCCGCCCCGATCTCTCGATACACCTCCGCCCCGATCTCTCGATACACCTCCGCCCCGATCTCTCGATACTCCTCCCTCCCGATCTCTCGATACTCCTCCGCCCCGAACTCTCGATACTCCTCCGCCCCGATCTCTCGATACTCCTCCGCCCCGATCTCTCGATATTCCTCCGCCCCGATCTCTCGATACTCCTCCGCCCCGAACTCTCGATACTCCTCCGCCCCGATCTCTCGATACACCTCCGCCCCGATCTGTCGATGCTCCTCCGCCCCGATCTCTCGATACTCCTCCGCCCCGATCTCTCGATACTCCTCCGCCCCGATCTCTCGATATTCCTCCGCCCCGATCTCTCGATACTCCTCCGCCCCGATCTCTCGATACTCCTCCGCCCCGATCTCTCGATACTCCTCCGCCCCGATCTCTCGATACTCCTCCGCCCCGATCTCTCGAAACTCCTCCGCCCCGATCTCTCGATACTCCGCCCCGATCTCTCGCCGCTCCTCCGCCCCGATCTCTCGATACTCCTCCGCCCCGATCTCTCGATACTCCTCCGCCCCGATCTCTCGATACACCTCCGCCCCGATCTCTGGCCGCTCCTCCGCCCCGATCTCTCGATACTCCTCCGTCCCGATCTCTCGATACTCCTCCGCCCCGATCTCTCGATACACCTCCGCCCCGAACTCTCGATACTCCTCCGCCCCGATCTCTCGATACTCCTCCGCCCCGATCTCTCGATACTCCTCCGCCCCGATCTATCGATGCTCCTCCGCCCCGATCTCTCGATGCTCCTCCGCCCCGATCTCTCGATACTCCTCCGCCCCGATCTCTCGATACTCCTCCGCCCCGATCTCTCGATACTCCTCCGCCCCGATCTCTCGATACTCCTCCGCCCCGATCTCTCGATACTCCTCCGCCTCGATCTCTCGATACTCCTCCGCCCCGATCTCTCGATACTCCTCCGCCCCGATCTCTCGATACTCCTCCGCCCCGATCTCTCGATACTCCTCCGTCACGATCTCTCGATACTCCTCCGCCCCGATCTCTCGATACTCCTCCCCCCCGATCTCTCGATACTCCTCCGCCCCGATCTCTGGCCGCTCCTCCCCCCCGATCTCTCGACACTCCTCCGCCCCGATCTCTCGATACTCCTCCGCCCCGATCTCTCGCCGCTCCTCCGCCCCGATCTCTCGATGCTCCACCACCCCGATCTCTCGATGATTCTCCGCCCCGATCTCTCGATACTCCTCCGCCCCGATCTCTCGATACTCCTCCGCCCCGATCTCTCGCCACTCCTCCGCCCCGATCTCTCGCCGCTCCTCTGCCCCGATCTCTCGATACTCCTCCGCCCCGATCTCTCGCCGCTCCTCCGCCCCGATCTCTCGATACTCCTCCGCCCCGATCTCTCGATACTCCTCCGCCCCGATCTCTCGATACTCCTCCGCCCCGATCTCTCGATACTCCGCCGCCCCGATCTCTCGCCGCTCCTCCGCCCCGATCTCTCGATCCTCCTCCGCCCCGATCTCTCGATTCTCCTCAGCCCCGATCTCTCGATACTCCTCCGCCCCGATCTCTCGATACTCCTCCGCCCCGATCTCTCGATACTCCTCCGCCCCGATCTCTCGATACTCCTCCGCCCCGATCTCTCGATACACCTCCGCCCCGATCTCTCGATACTCCTCCGCCCCGATCTCTCGATACTCCTCCGCCCCGATCTCTCGATACTCCTCCGCCCCGATCTCTCTCCGCTCCTCCGCCCCGATCTCTCGATACTCCTCCGCCCCGATCTCTCGATACTCCTCCGCCCCGATCTCTCGATACTCCTCCGCCCCGATCTCTCTCCGCTCCTCCGCCCCGATCTCTCGATACTCCTCCGCATCGATCTCTCGATACTCCGCCGCCCCGATCTCTCGCCGCTCCTCAGCCCCGATCTCTCGATACTCCTCCGCCCCGATCTCTCGATACACCTCCGCCCCGATCTCTCGATACTCCTCCGCCCCGATCTCTCGATACTCCTCCGCCCCGATCTCTCGATACTCCTCCGCCCCGATCTCTCGATACTCCTCCGCTCCGATCTCTCGATACTCCTCCGCACCGATCTCTCGATACTCCTCCGCCCCGATCTCTCGATCCTCCTCCGCCCCGATCTCTGGCCGCTCCTCCCCCCCGATCTCTCGATACTCCTCCGCCCCGACCTCTCGATACTCCTCCGCCCCGACCTCTCGATACTCCTCCGCCCCGATCTCTCGATACACCACCGCCCCGATCTCTCGATACTCCTCCGCCCCGATCTCTCGATACTCCTCCGCCCCGATCTCTCGATACTCCTCCGCCCCGATCTCTCGCCGCTCCTCCGCCCCGATCTATCGATACTCCTCCGCCCCGATCTCTCGATACTCCTCCGCCCCGATCTCTCGATACTCCTCCGCCCCGATCTCTCGATACTCCTCCGCCCCGATCTCTCGATACTCCTCCGCCCCGATCTCTCGATACTCCTCCGCCCCGATCTCTCGATACTCCTCCGCCCCGATCTCTCGATACTCCTCCGCCCCGATCTCTCGATACTCCTCCGCCCCGATCTCTCGCCGCTCCTCCGCCCCGATCTCTCGATACTCCTCCGCCCCGATCTCTCGATCCTCCACCGCCCCGATCTCTGGCCGCTCCTTCCCCCCGATCTCTCGATACTCCTCCGCCCCGATCTGTCGATGCTCCTCCGCCCCGATCTCTCGATACTCCTCCGCCCCGATCTCTCGATACTCCGCCGCCCCGATCTCTCGATACACCTCCGCCCCGAACTCTCGATACTCCTTCGCCCCGATCTCTCGATACTCCTCCGCCCCGATCTCTCGATACTCCTCCGCCCCGAACTCTCGATACTACTCCGCCCCGATCTCTCGATACTCCTCCGCCCCGATCTCTCGATGCTCCTCCGCCCCGATCTCTCGATACTCCTCCGCCCCGATCTCTCGATACTCCTCCGCCCCGATCTCTCGATACTCCTCCGCCCCGATCTCTCGATACACCTCCGCCCCGATCTCTCGCCGCTCCTCCGCCCCGATCTCTCGATACTCCTCCGCCCCGATCTCTCAATACTCCTCCGCCCCGATCTCTCGATACTCCTCCGCCCCGATCTCTCGATACTCCTCCCCCCCGATCTCTCGATACTCCTCCGCCCCGATCTCTCGATACTCCTCCGCCCCGATCTCTCGATACTACTCCGCCCCGATCTCTGGCCGCTCCTCCCCTCCGATCTCTCGATACTCCTCCGCCCCGATCTGTCGATGCTCCTCCGCCCCGATCTCTCGATGCTCCTCCGCCCCGATCTCTCGATACTCCTCCGCCCCGATCTCTCGATACACCTCCGCCCCGATCTCTCGATACTCCTCCGCCCCGATCTCTCGATACTCCTCCGCCCCGATCTCTCGATACTCCTCCGCTCCGATCTCTCGATACTCCTCCGCCCCGATCTCTCGCCGCTCCTCCGCCCCGATCTCTCGATGCTCCTCCGCCCCGATCTCTCGATACTCCTCCGCCCCGATCTCTCGATACTCCTCCGCCCCGATCTGTCGATGCTCCTCCGCCCCGATCTCTCGATACTCCTCCGCCCCGATCTCTCGATACTCCTCCGCCCCGATCTCTCGATACTCCTCCGCCCCGATCTCTCGATACTCCTCCGCCCCGATCTCTCGATACTCCTCCGCCTCGATCTCTCGATACTCCTCCGCCCCGATCTCTCGATACTCCTCCGCCCCGATCTCTCGATACTCCTCCGCCCCGATCTCTCGATACTCCTCCGCCCCGATCTCTCGATACTCCTCCGCCTCGATCTCTCGATACTCCTCCGCCCCGATCTCTCGATACTCCTCCGACCCGATCTCTTGATTCTCCTCCGCCCCGATCTCTCGATACTCCTCCGCCTCGATCTCTCGATACTCCTCCGCCCCGAACTCTCGATACTCCTCCGCCTCGATCTCTCGATACTCCTCCGCCCCGATCTCTCGATACTCCTCCGCCCCGATCTCTCGATACTCCTCCGCCCCGATCTCTCGATACTGCTCCGCCCCGATCTCTCGATACTCCGCCGCCCCGATCTCTCGCCGCTCCTCCGCCCCGATCTCTCGATACTCCTCCGCCCCGATCTCTCGATACTCATCCCCCCCGATCTCTCGATACTCCTCCGCCCCGATCTCTCGATCCACCTCCGCCCCGATCTCTGGCCGCTCCTCCCCCCCGATCTCTCGGTACTCCTCCGCCCCGATCTGTCGATGCTCCTCCGCCCCGATCTCTCGATACTCCTCCGCCCCGATTTCTCGATACACCTCCGCCCCGAACTCTCGATACTCCTCCGCCCCGATCTCTCGATACTCCTCCGCCCCGATCTCTCGATACTCCTCCGCCCCGATCTCTCGCCGCTCCTCCGCCCCGATCTCTCGATACTCCTCCGCCCCGATCTCTCGATACTCCTCCGCCCCGATCTCTCGATACTCCTCCGCCCCGATCTCTCGATACTCCGCCGCCCCGATCTCTCGCCGCTCCTCCGCCCCGATCTCTTGATACTCCTCCGCCCCGATCTCTCGATACTCCTCCGCCCCGATCTCTCGATACACCTCCGCCCCGATCTCTCGATACTCCTCCGCCCCGATCTCTCGATACTCCTCCGCCCCGATCTCTGGCCGCTCCTCCCCCCCGATCTCTCGATACTCCTCCGCCCCGATCTGTCGATGCTCCTCCGCCCCGATCTCTGGCCGCTCCTCCCCCCCGATCTCTCGATACTCCGCCGCCCCGATCTCTCGCCGCTCCTCCGCCCCGATCTCTCGATACTCCTCCGCCCCGATCTCTCGATACTCCTCCGCCCCGATCTCTCGATACTCCTCCGCCCCGATCTCTTGATACTCCTCCGCCCTGATCTCTCGATACTCCTCCGCCCCGATCTCTCGCCGCTCCTCTGCCCCGATCTCTCGATACTCCTCCGCCCCGATCTCTCGCCGCTCCTCCGCCCCGATCTCTCGATGCTCCTCCGCCCCGATCTCTCGATACTCCTCCGCCCCGATCTCTCGATACTCCTCCGCCCCGATCTCTCGATACTCCGCCGCCCCGATCTCTCGCCGCTCCTCCGCCCCGATCTCTCGATACTCCTCCGCCCCGATCTCTCGATACTCCTCCGTCACGATCTCGCGATACTCCTCCGCCCCGATCTCTCGATACTCCTCCGCCCCGATCTCTCGATACTCCTCCGCCCCGATCTCTCGATACTCCTCCGCCCCGATCTCTCGATACTCCTCCGCCTCGATCTGTCGATGCTCCTCCGCCCCGATCTCTCGATACTCCTCCGCCCCGATCTCTCGATACTCCTCCGCCCCGATCTCTCGATACTCCTCCGCCTCGATCTCTCGATACTCCTCCGCCCCGATCTCTCGATACTCCTCCGCCCCGATCTCTCGATACTCCTCCGCCCCGACCTCTCGATACTCCTCCGCCCCGATCTCTCGATACTCCTCCGCCCCGATCTCTCGATACTCCTCCGCTCCGATCTCTCGATACTCCTCCGCCCCGATCTCTCGATACTCCTCCGCCCCGATCTCTCGATACTCCTCCGCCCCGATCTCTCGATACTCCTCCGCCCCGATCTCTCGATACTCCTCCGCCCCGATCTCTCGATACTCCGCCGCCCCGATCTCTCGCCGCTCCTCCGCCCCGATCTCTCGATACTCCGCCGCCCCGATCTCTCGCCGCTCCTCCGCCCCGATCTCTCGATCCTCCTCCGCCCCGATCTCTGGCCGCTCCTCCCCCCCAATCTCTCGATACTCCTCCGCCCCGATCTGTCGATACTCCTCCACCCCGATCTCTCGATACTCCTCCGCCCCGATCTCTCGATACTCCTCCGCCCCGATCTCTCGATACACCTCCGCCCCGAACTCTCGATACTCCTCCGCCCTGATCTCTCGATACTCCTCCGCCCCGATCTCTCGACACTCCTCCGCCCCGATCTCTCGATACTCCTCCGCCCCAATCTCTCTATACTCCTCCGCCCCGATCTCTCGATACACCTCCGCCCCGATCTCTCGATACTCCTCCGCCCCGATCTCTCGATACTCCTCCGCCCCGATCTCTCGATGCTCCTCCGCCCCGATCTCTCGCCGCTCCTCCGCCCCGATCTCTCGATGCTCCTCCGCCCCGATCTCTCGATACTCCTCCGCCCCGATCTCTCGATACTCCTCCGCCCCGATCTCTCGATACTCCGCCGCCCCGATCTCTCGCCGCTCCTCAGCCCCGATCTCTCGATACTCCTCCGCCCCGATCTCTCGATACTCCTCCGCCCCGATCTCTCGATACTCCTCCGCCCCGATCTCTCGATACACCTCCGCCCCGATCTCTCGATACTCCGCCGCCCCGATCTCTCGATACTCCTCCGCCCCGATCTCTCTCCGCTCCTCAGCCCCGATCTCTCGATACTCCTCCGCCCCGATCTCTCGATACTCCTCCGCCCCGATCTCTCGATACTCCTCCGCCCCGATCTCTCGATACTCCTCCGCCTCGATCTGTCGATGCTCCTCCGCCCCGATCACTCGATACTCCTCCGCCCCGATCTCTCGATACTCCTCCGCCCCGATCTCTGGCCGCTCCTCCCCCCCGATCTCTCGATACGCCTCCGCCCCGATCTCTCGATACTCCTCCGCCCCGATCTCTCGATACACCTCCGCCCCGAACTCTCGATACTCCTCCGCCCCGATCTCTCGATACTCCTCCGCCCCGATCTCTCGATACTCCTCCGCCCCGATCTGTCGATGCTCCTCCGCCCCGATCTCTCGATGCTCCTCCGCCCCGATCTCTCGATACACCTCCGCCCCGATCTCTCGATACTCCTCCGCCCCGATCTCTCGATACTCCTCCGCCCCGATCTCTCGATACTCCTCCGCCCCGATCTCTCGATGCTCCTCCGCCCCGATCTCTCGCCGCTCCTCCGCCCCGATCTCTCGATACTCCTCCGCCCCGATCTCTCGATACTCCGCCGCCCCGATCTCTCGATACACCTCCGCCCCGAACTCTCGATACTCCTCCGCCCCGATCTCTCGATACTCCTCCGCCCCGATCTCTCGATGCTCCTCCGCCCCAATCTCTCGCCGCTCCTCCGCCCCGATCTCTCGATACTCCTCCGCCCCGATCTCTCGCCTCTCCTCCGCCCCGATCTCTCGATACTCCTCCGCCCCGATCTCTCGCCTCTCCTCCGCCCCGATCTCTCGATACTCCTCCGCCCCGATCTCTCGCCTCTCCTCCGCCCCGATCTCTCGATACTCCTCCGCCCTGATCTCTCGATACTCCTCCCCCCCGATCTCTCGATACTCCTCCGCCCCGATCTCTCGATACTCCTCCGCCCCGATCTCTCGATACTCCTCCGCCCCGATCTCTCGCCGCTCCTCCGCCCCGATCTCTCTATACTCCTCCGCCCCGATCTCTCGATACTCCTCCGCCCCGATCTCTCGATACTCCTCCGCCCCGATCTCTCGATACTCCGCCGCCCCGATCTCTCGCCGCTCCTCCGCCCCGATCTCTCGATACTCCTCCGCCCCGATCTCTCGATACTCATCCGCCCCGATCTCTCGATACTACTCCACCCCGATCTCTGGCCGCTCCTCCCCTCCGATCTCTCGATACTCCTCCGCCCCGATCTGTCGATGCTCCTCCGCCCCGATCTCTCGATGCTCCTCCGCCCCGATCTCTCGATACTCCTCCGCCCCGATCTCTCGATACACCTCCGCCCCGATCTCTCGATACTCCTCCGCCCCGATCTCTCGATACTCCTCCGCCCCGATCTCTCGATGCTCCTCCGCCCCGATCACTCGATACTCCTCCGCCCCGATCTGTCGATACTCCTACGCCCCGATCTCTCGATACTCCTCCGCCCCGATCTCTGGCCGCTCCTCCCCCCCGATCTCTCGATACTCCTCCGCCCCGATCTGTCGATGCTCCTCCGCCCCGATCTCTCGATACTCCTCCGCCCCGATCTCTCGATACTCCTCCGCCCCGATCTCTCGATACTCCTCCGCCTCGATCTCTCGATACTCCTCCGCCCCGATCTCTCGATACTCCTCCGCCCCGATCTCTCGATACTCGTCCGCCCCGATCTCTCGATACTCCTCCGTCACGATCTCTCGATACTCCTCCGCCCTGATCTCTCGATACTCCTCCGCCCCGATCTCTCGATACTCCTCCGCCCCGATCTCTGGCCGCTCCTCCCCCCCGATCTCTCGATACTCCTCCGCCCCGATCTCTCGATACTCCTCCGCCTCGATCTCTCGATACTCCTCCGCCCCGATCTCTCGATACTCCTCCGACCCGATCTCTCGATTCTCCTCCGCCCCGATCTCTCGATACTCCTCCGCCCCGATCTCTCGATACTCCTCCGCCCCGATCTCTCGCCACTCCTCCGCCCCGATCTCTCGCCGCTCCTCTGCCCCGATCTCTCGATACTCCTCCGCCCCGATCTCTCGCCGCTCCTCCGCCCCGATCTCTCGATACTCCTCCGCCCCGATCTCTCGATACTCCTCCGCCCCGATCTCTCGATACTCCTCCGCCCCGATCTCTCGATACTCCGCCGCCCCGATCTCTCGCCGCTCCTCCGCCCCGATCTCTCGATCCTCCTCCGCCCCGATCTCTCGATTCTCCTCAGCCCCGATCTCTCGATACTCCTCCGCCCCGATCTCTCGATACTCCTCCGCCCCGATCTCTCGATACTCCTCCGCCCCGATCTCTCGATACTCCTCCGCCCCGATCTCTCGATACACCTCCGCCCCGATCTCTCGATACTCCTCCGCCCCGATCTCTCGATACTCCTCCGCCCCGATCTCTCGATGCTCCTCCGCCCCGATCTCTCGATGCTCCTCCGCCCCGATCTCTCGATACTCCTCCGCCCCGATCTCTCGATACTCCTCCGCATCGATCTCTCGATACTCCGCCGCCCCGATCTCTCGCCGCTCCTCAGCCCCGATCTCTCGATACTCCTCCGCCCCGATCTCTCGATACACCTCCGCCCCGATCTCTCGATACTCCTCCGCCCCGATCTCTCGATACTCCTCCGCCCCGATCTCTCGATACTCCTCCGCCCCGATCTCTCGATACTCCTCCGCTCCGATCTCTCGATACTCCTCCGCACCGATCTCTCGATACTCCTCCGCCCCGATCTCTCGATCCTCCTCCGCCCCGATCTCTGGCCGCTCCTCCCCCCCGATCTCTCGATACTCCTCCGCCCCGACCTCTCGATACTCCTCCGCCCCGACCTCTCGATACTCCTCCGCCCCGATCTCTCGATACACCACCGCCCCGATCTCTCGATACTCCTCCGCCCCGATCTCTCGATACTCCTCCGCCCCGATCTCTCGATACTCCTCCGCCCCGATCTCTCGCCGCTCCTCCGCCCCGATCTATCGATACTCCTCCGCCCCGATCTCTCGATACTCCTCCGCCCCGATCTCTCGATACTCCTCCGCCCCGATCTCTCGATACTCCTCCGCCCCGATCTCTCGATACTCCTCCGCCCCGATCTCTCGATACTCCTCCGCCCCGATCTCTCGATACTCCTCCGCCCCGATCTCTCGATACTCCTCCGCCCCGATCTCTCGATACTCCTCCGCCCCGATCTCTCGCCGCTCCTCCGCCCCGATCTCTCGATACTCCTCCGCCCCGATCTCTCGATCCTCCACCGCCCCGATCTCTGGCCGCTCCTTCCCCCCGATCTCTCGATACTCCTCCGCCCCGATCTGTCGATGCTCCTCCGCCCCGATCTCTCGATACTCCTCCGCCCCGATCTCTCGATACTCCGCCGCCCCGATCTCTCGATACACCTCCGCCCCGAACTCTCGATACTCCTTCGCCCCGATCTCTCGATACTCCTCCGCCCCGATCTCTCGATACTCCTCCGCCCCGAACTCTCGATACTACTCCGCCCCGATCTCTCGATACTCCTCCGCCCCGATCTCTCGATGCTCCTCCGCCCCGATCTCTCGATACTCCTCCGCCCCGATCTCTCGATACTCCTCCGCCCCGATCTCTCGATACTCCTCCGCCCCGATCTCTCGATACACCTCCGCCCCGATCTCTCGCCGCTCCTCCGCCCCGATCTCTCGATACTCCTCCGCCCCGATCTCTCAATACTCCTCCGCCCCGATCTCTCGATACTCCTCCGCCCCGATCTCTCGATACTCCTCCCCCCCGATCTCTCGATACTCCTCCGCCCCGATCTCTCGATACTCCTCCGCCCCGATCTCTCGATACTACTCCGCCCCGATCTCTGGCCGCTCCTCCCCTCCGATCTCTCGATACTCCTCCGCCCCGATCTGTCGATGCTCCTCCGCCCCGATCTCTCGATGCTCCTCCGCCCCGATCTCTCGATACTCCTCCGCCCCGATCTCTCGATACACCTCCGCCCCGATCTCTCGATACTCCTCCGCCCCGATCTCTCGATACTCCTCCGCCCCGATCTCTCGATACTCCTCCGCTCCGATCTCTCGATACTCCTCCGCCCCGATCTCTCGCCGCTCCTCCGCCCCGATCTCTCGATGCTCCTCCGCCCCGATCTCTCGATACTCCTCCGCCCCGATCTCTCGATACTCCTCCGCCCCGATCTGTCGATGCTCCTCCGCCCCGATCTCTCGATACTCCTCCGCCCCGATCTCTCGATACTCCTCCGCCCCGATCTCTCGATACTCCTCCGCCCCGATCTCTCGATACTCCTCCGCCCCGATCTCTCGATACTCCTCCGCCTCGATCTCTCGATACTCCTCCGCCCCGATCTCTCGATACTCCTCCGCCCCGATCTCTCGATACTCCTCCGCCCCGATCTCTCGATACTCCTCCGCCCCGATCTCTCGAGACTCCTCCGCCTCGATCTCTCGATACTCCTCCGCCCCGATCTCTCGATACTCCTCCGACCCGATCTCTTGATTCTCCTCCGCCCCGATCTCTCGATACTCCTCCGCCTCGATCTCTCGATACTCCTCCGCCCCGAACTCTCGATACTCCTCCGCCTCGATCTCTCGATACTCCTCCGCCCCGATCTCTCGATACTCCTCCGCCCCGATCTCTCGATACTCCTCCGCCCCGATCTCTCGATACTGCTCCGCCCCGATCTCTCGATACTCCGCCGCCCCGATCTCTCGCCGCTCCTCCGCCCCGATCTCTCGATACTCCTCCGCCCCGATCTCTCGATACTCATCCCCCCCGATCTCTCGATACTCCTCCGCCCCGATCTCTCGATACTCCGCCGCCCCGATCTCTCGCCGCTCCTCCGCCCCGATCTCTCGATACTCCTCCGCCCCGATCTGTCGATGCTCCTCCGCCCCGATCTCTCGATACTCCTCCGCCCCGATTTCTCGATACACCTCCGCCCCGAACTCTCGATACTCCTCCGCCCCGATCTCTCGATACTCCTCCGCCCCGATCTCTCGATACTCCTCCGCCCCGATCTCTCGCCGCTCCTCCGCCCCGATCTCTCGATACTCCTCCGCCCCGATCTCTCGATACTCCTCCGCCCCGATCTCTCGATACTCCTCCGCCCCGATCTCTCGATACTCCTCCGCCCCGATCTCTCGATACTCCTCCGCCCCGATCTCTCGATACTCCTCCGCCCCGATCTCTCGATACTCCGCCGCCCCGATCTCTCGCCGCTCCTCCGCCCCGATCTCTTGATACTCCTCCGCCCCGATCTCTCGATACTCCTCCGCCCAGATCTCTCGATACTCCTCCGCCCCGATCTCTCGATACTCCTCCGCCCCGATCTCTCGATACACCTCCGCCCCGATCTCTCGATACTCCTCCGCCCCGATCTCTCGATACTCCTCCGCCCCGATCTCTGGCCGCTCCTCCCCCCCGATCTCTCGATACTCCTCCGCCCCGATCTGTCGATGCTCCTCCGCCCCGATCTCTGGCCGCTCCTCCCCCCCGATCTCTCGATACTCCGCCGCCCCGATCTCTCGCCGCTCCTCCGCCCCGATCTCTCGATACTCCTCCGCCCCGATCTCTCGATACTCCTCCGCCCCGATCTCTCGATACTCCTCCGCCCCGATCTCTCGATACTCCTCCGCCCCGATCTCTCGATACTCCTCCGCCCCGATCTCTTGATACTCCTCCGCCCTGATCTCTCGATACTCCTCCGCCCCGATCTCTCGCCGCTCCTCTGCCCCGATCTCTCGATACTCCTCCGCCCCGATCTCTCGCCGCTCCTCCGCCCCGATCTCTCGATGCTCCTCCGCCCCGATCTCTCGATACTCCTCCGCCCCGATCTCTCGATACTCCTCCGCCCCGATCTCTCGATACTCCGCCGCCCCGATCTCTCGCCGCTCCTCCGCCCCGATCTCTCGATACTCCTCCGCCCCGATCTCTCGATACTCCTCCGTCACGATCTCGCGATACTCCTCCGCCCCGATCTCTCGATACTCCTCCGCCCCGATCTCTCGATACTCCTCCGCCCCGATCTCTCGATACTCCTCCGCCCCGATCTCTCGATACTCCTCCGCCTCGATCTGTCGATGCTCCTCCGCCCCGATCTCTCGATACTCCTCCGCCCCGATCTCTCGATACTCCTCCGCCCCGATCTCTCGATACTCCTCCGCCTCGATCTCTCGATACTCCTCCGCCCCGATCTCTCGATACTCCTCCGCCCCGATCTCTCGATACTCCTCCGCCCCGACCTCTCGATACTCCTCCGCCCCGATCTCTCGATACTCCTCCGCCCCGATCTCTCGATACTCCTCCGCTCCGATCTCTCGATACTCCTCCGCCCCGATCTCTCGATACTCCTCCGCCCCGATCTCTCGATACTCCTCCGCCCCGATCTCTCGATACTCCTCCGCCCCGATCTCTCGATACTCCTCCGCCCCGATCTCTCGATACTCCGCCGCCCCGATCTCTCGCCGCTCCTCCGCCCCGATCTCTCGATACTCCGCCGCCCCGATCTCTCGCCGCTCCTCCGCCCCGATCTCTCGATCCTCCTCCGCCCCGATCTCTGGCCGCTCCTCCCCCCCAATCTCTCGATACTCCTCCGCCCCGATCTGTCGATACTCCTCCACACCGATCTCTCGATACTCCTCCGCCCCGATCTCTCGATACTCCTCCGCCCCGATCTCTCGATACACCTCCGCCCCGAACTCTCGATACTCCTCCGCCCTGATCTCTCGATACTCCTCCGCCCCGATCTCTCGACACTCCTCCGCCCCGATCTCTCGATACTCCTCCGCCCCAATCTCTCTATACTCCTCCGCCCCGATCTCTCGATACACCTCCGCCCCGATCTCTCGATACTCCTCCGCCCCGATCTCTCGATACTCCTCCGCCCCGATCTCTCGATGCTCCTCCGCCCCGATCTCTCGCCGCTCCTCCGCCCCGATCTCTCGATGCTCCTCCGCCCCGATCTCTCGATACTCCTCCGCCCCGATCTCTCGATACTCCTCCGCCCCGATCTCTCGATACTCCGCCGCCCCGATCTCTCGCCGCTCCTCAGCCCCGATCTCTCGATACTCCTCCGCCCCGATCTCTCGATACTCCTCCGCCCCGATCTCTCGATACTCCTCCGCCCCGATCTCTCGATACACCTCCGCCCCGATCTCTCGATACTCCGCCGCCCCGATCTCTCGATACTCCTCCGCCCCGATCTCTCTCCGCTCCTCAGCCCCGATCTCTCGATACTCCTCCGCCCCGATCTCTCGATACTCCTCCGCCCCGATCTCTCGATACTCCTCCGCCCCGATCTCTCGATACTCCTCCGCCCCGATCTCTCGATACTCCTCCGCCCCGATCTCTCGATACTCCTCCGCCTCGATCTGTCGATGCTCCTCCGCCCCGATCACTCGATACTCCTCCGCCCCGATCTCTCGATACTCCTCCGCCCCGATCTCTGGCCGCTCCTCCCCCCCGATCTCTCGATACGCCTCCGCCCCGATCTGTCGATGCTCCTCCGCCCCGATCTCTCGATACTCCTCCGTCCCGATCTCTCGATACTCCTCCGCCCCGATCTCTCGATACACCTCCGCCCCGAACTCTCGATACTCCTCCGCCCCGATCTCTCGATACTCCTCCGCCCCGATCTCTCGATACTCCTCCGCCCCGATCTGTCGATGCTCCTCCGCCCCGATCTCTCGATGCTCCTCCGCCCCGATCTCTCGATACACCTCCGCCCCGATCTCTCGATACTCCTCCGCCCCGATCTCTCGATACTCCTCCGCCCCGATCTCTCGATACTCCTCCGCCCCGATCTCTCGATGCTCCTCCGCCCCGATCTCTCGCCGCTCCTCCGCCCCGATCTCTCGATACTCCTCCGCCCCGATCTCTCGATACTCCGCCGCCCCGATCTCTCGATACACCTCCGCCCCGAACTCTCGATACTCCTCCGCCCCGATCTCTCGATACTCCTCCGCCCCGATCTCTCGATGCTCCTCCGCCCCAATCTCTCGCCGCTCCTCCGCCCCGATCTCTCGATACTCCTCCGCCCCGATCTCTCGCCTCTCCTCCGCCCCGATCTCTCGATACTCCTCCGCCCCGATCTCTCGCCTCTCCTCCGCCCCGATCTCTCGATACTCCTCCGCCCCGATCTCTCGCCTCTCCTCCGCCCCGATCTCTCGATACTCCTCCGCCCTGATCTCTCGATACTCCTCCCCCCCGATCTCTCGATACTCCTCCGCCCCGATCTCTCGATACTCCTCCGCCCCGATCTCTCGATACTCCTCCGCCCCGATCTCTCGCCGCTCCTCCGCCCCGATCTCTCTATACTCCTCCGCCCCGATCTCTCGATACTCCTCCGCCCCGATCTCTCGATACTCCTCCGCCCCGATCTCTCGATACTCCGCCGCCCCGATCTCTCGCCGCTCCTCCGCCCCGATCTCTCGATACTCCTCCGCCCCGATCTCTCGATACTCATCCGCCCCGATCTCTCGATACTACTCCACCCCGATCTCTGGCCGCTCCTCCCCTCCGATCTCTCGATACTCCTCCGCCCCGATCTGTCGATGCTCCTCCGCCCCGATCTCTCGATGCTCCTCCGCCCCGATCTCTCGATACTCCTCCGCCCCGATCTCTCGATACACCTCCGCCCCGATCTCTCGATACTCCTCCGCCCCGATCTCTCGATACTCCTCCGCCCCGATCTCTCGATGCTCCTCCGCCCCGATCACTCGATACTCCTCCGCCCCGATCTGTCGATACTCCTACGCCCCGATCTCTCGATACTCCTCCGCCCCGATCTCTGGCCGCTCCTCCCCCCCGATCTCTCGATACTCCTCCGCCCCGATCTGTCGATGCTCCTCCGCCCCGATCTCTCGATACTCCTCCGCCCCGATCTCTCGATACTCCTCCGCCCCGATCTCTCGATACTCCTCCGCCTCGATCTCTCGATACTCCTCCGCCCCGATCTCTCGATACTCCTCCGCCCCGATCTCTCGATACTCGTCCGCCCCGATCTCTCGATACTCCTCCGTCACGATCTCTCGATACTCCTCCGCCCTGATCTCTCGATACTCCTCCGCCCCGATCTCTCGATACTCCTCCGCCCCGATCTCTGGCCGCTCCTCCCCCCCGATCTCTCGATACTCCTCCGCCCCGATCTCTCGATACTCCTCCGCCTCGATCTCTCGATACTCCTCCGCCCCGATCTCTCGATACTCCTCCGACCCGATCTCTCGATTCTCCTCCGCCCCGATCTCTCGATACTCCTCCGCCCCGAACTCTCGATACTCCTCCGCCTCGATCTCTCGATACTCCTCCGCCGCGATCTCTCGATTCTCCTCCGCCCCGATCTCTCGATACTCCTCCGCCCCGAACTCTCGATACTCCTCCGCCCCGATCTCTCGATACTCCTCCGCCCCGATCTCTCGATGCTCCTCCGCCCCGATCTCTCGATACTGCTCCGCCCCGATCTCTCGATACTCCTCCGCCCCGATCTCTCGATACTCCTCCGCCCCGATCTCTCGCCGCTCCCCCGCCCCGATCTCTCGATACTCCTCCGCCCCGATCTCTCGATACTCATCCCCCCCGATCTCTCGATACTCCTCCGCCCCGATCTCTCGATCCACCTCCGCCCCGATCTCTGGCCGCTCCTCCCCCCCGATCTCTCGGTACTCCTCCGCCCCGATCTCTCGATACACCTCCGCCCCGATCTCTCGATACACCTCCGCCCCGATCTGTCGATGCTCCTCCGCCCCGATCTCTCGATACTCCTCCCTCCCGATCTCTCGATACTCCTCCGCCCCGAACTCTCGATACTCCTCCGCCCCGATCTCTCGGTACTCCTCCGCCCCGATCTGTCGATGCTCCTCCGCCCCGATCTCTCGATACTCCTCCCTCCCGATCTCTCGATACTCCTCCGCCCCGAACTCTCGATACTCCTCCGCCCCGATCTCTCGATACTCCTCCGCCCCGATCTCTCGATAATCCTCCGCCCCGATCTCTCGATACTCCTCCGCCCCGATCTCTCGCCGCTCCTCCGCCCCGATCTCTCGATACTCCTCCGCCCCGATCTCTCGATACTCCTCCGCCCCGATCTCTCGATACTCCTCCGCCACGATCTCTCGATACTCCTCCGCCCCGATCTCTCGATACTCCTCCGCCCCGATCTCTCGAAACTCCTCCGCCCCGATCTCTCGATACTCCGCCCCGATCTCTCGCCGCTCCTCCGCCCCGATCTCTCGATACTCCTCCGCCCCGATCTCTCGATACTCCTCCGCCCCGATCTCTCGATACACCTCCGCCCCGATCTCTGGCCGCTCCTCCCCCCCGATCTCTCGATACTCCTCCGCCCCGATCTGTCGATGCTCCTCCGCCCCGATCTCTGGCCGCTCCTCCCCCCCGATCTCTCGATACTCCGCCGCCGCGATCTCTCGCCGCTCCTCCGCCCCGATCTCTCGATACTCCTCCGCCCCGATCTCTCGATACTCCTCCGCCCCGATCTCTCGATACTCCTCCGCCCCGATCTCTCGATATTCCTCCGCCCCGATCTCTCGATACTCCTCCGCCCCGATCTCTCGATACTCCTCCGCCCCGATCTCTCGATACTCCTCCGCCCCGATCTCTCGATACTCCTCCGCCCCGATCTCTCGATACTCCTCCGCCCCGATCTCTCGATACTCCTCCGCCCCGATCTCTCGATACTCCTCCGCCTCGATCTCTCGATACTCCTCCGCCCCGATCTCTCGATACTCCTCCGCCCCGATCTCTCGATACTCCTCCGTCACGATCTCTCGATACTCCTCCGCCCCGATCTCTCGATACTCCTCCCCCCCGATCTCTCGATACTCCTCCGCCCCGATCTCTGGCCGCTCCTCCCCCCCGATCTCTCGACACTCCTCAGCCCCGATCTCTCGCCGCTCCTCCGCCCCGATCTCTCGATGCTCCACCACCCCGATCTCTTGCTGATTCTCCGCCCCGATCTCTCGATACTCCTCCGCCCCGATCTCTCGCCACTCCTCCGCCCCGATCTCTCGCCGCTCCTCTGCCCCGATCTCTCGATACTCCTCCGCCCCGATCTCTCGCCGCTCCTCCGCCCCGATCTCTCGATACTCCTCCGCCCCGATCTCTCGATACTCCTCCGCCCCGATCTCTCGATACTCCTCCGCCCCGATCTCTCGATACTCCGCCGCCCCGATCTCTCGCCGCTCCTCCGCCCCGATCTCTCGATCCTCCTCCGCCCCGATCTCTCGATTCTCCTCAGCCCCGATCTCTCGATACTCCTCCGCCCCGATCTCTCGATACTCCTCCGCCCCGATCTCTCGATACTCCGCCGCCCCGATCTCTGGCCGCTCCTCCCCCCCGATCTCTCGATACTCCTCCGCCCCGATCTCTCGATGCTCCTCCGCCCCAATCTCTCTATACTCCTCCACCCCGATCTCTCGATACACCTCCGCCCCGATCTCTCGATACTCCTCCGCCCCGATCTCTCGATACTCCTCCGCCCCGATCTCTCGATGCTCCTCCGCCCCGATCTCTCGATACTCCTCCGCCCCGATCTCTCGATACTCCTCCGCCCCGATCTCTCGATACTCCGCCGCCCCGATCTCTCGCCGCTCCTCAGCCCCGATCTCTCGATACTCCTCCGCCCCGATCTCTCGATACACCTCCGCCCCGATCTCTCGATACTCCTCTGCCCCGATCTCTCGATACTCCTCCGCCCCGATCTCTCGATACTCCTCCGCCCCGATCTCTCGATACTCCTCCGCTCCGATCTCTCGATACTCCTCCGCACCGATCTCTCGATACTCCTCCGCCCCGATCTCTCGATCCTCCTCCGCCCCGATCTCTGGCCGCTCCTCCCCCCCGATCTCTCGATACTCCTCCGCCCCGACCTCTCGATACTCCTCCGCCCCGACCTCTCGATACTCCTCCGCCCCGATCTCTCGATACACCACCGCCCCGATCTCTCGATACTCCTCCGCCCCGATCTCTCGATACTCCTCCGCCCCGATCTCTCGATACTCCTCCGCCCCGATCTCTCGCCGCTCCTCCGCCCCGATCTCTCGATACTCCTCCGCCCCGATCTCTCGATACTCCTCCGCCCCGATCTCTCGATACTCCTCCGCCCCGATCTCTCGATACTCCTCCGCCCCGATCTCTCGATACTCCTCCGCCCCGATCTCTCGATACTCCTCCGCCCCGATCTCTCGATACTCCTCCGCCCCGATCTCTCGATACTCCTCCGCCCCGATCTCTCGATACTCCTCCGCCCCGATCTCTCGCCGCTCCTCCGCCCCGATCTCTCGATACTCCTCCGCCCCGATCTCTCGATCCTCCACCGCCCCGATCTCTGGCCGCTCCTTCCCCCCGATCTCTCGATACTCCTCCGCCCCGATCTGTCGATGCTCCTCCGCCCCGATCTCTCGATACTCCTCCGCCCCGATCTCTCGATACTCCGCCGCCCCGATCTCTCGATACACCTCCGCCCCGAACTCTCGATACTCCTCCGCCCCGATCTCTCGATACTCCTCCGCCCCGATCTCTCGATGCTCCTCCGCCCCGATCTCTCGCCTCTCCTCCGCCCCGATCTCTCGATACTCCTCCGCCCTGATCTCTCGCCTCTCCTCCGCCCCGATCTCTCGATACTCCTCCGCCCCGATCTCTCGCCTCTCCTCCGCCCCGATCTCTCGATACTCCTCCGCCCCGATCTCTCGCCTCTCCTCCGCCCCGATCTCTCGATACTCCTCCGCCCTGATCTCTCGATACTCCTCCCCCCCGATCTCTCGATACTCCTCCCCCCCGATCTCTCGATACTCCTCCGCCCCGATCTCTCGATACTCCTCCGCCCCGATCTCTCGCCGCTCCTCCGCCCCGATCTCTCTATACTCCTCCGCCCCGATCTCTCGATACTCCTCCGCCCCGATCTCTCGATACTCCTCCGCCCCGATCTCTCGATACTCCGCCGCCCCGATCTCTCGCCGCTCCTCCGCCCCGATCTCTCGATACTCCTCCGCCCCGATCTCTCGATACTCATCCGCCCCGATCTCTCGATACTACTCCACCCCGATCTCTGGCCGCTCCTCCCCTCCGATCTCTCGATACTCCTCCGCCCCGATCTGTCGATGCTCCTCCGCCCCGATCTCTCGATGCTCCTCCGCCCCGATCTCTCGATACTCCTCCGCCCCGATCTCTCGATACACCTCCGCCCCGATCTCTCGATACTCCTCCGCCCCGATCTCTCGATACTCCTCCGCCCCGATCTCTCGATGCTCCTCCGCCCCGATCACTCGATACTCCTCCGCCCCGATCTCTCGATACTCCTACGCCCCGATCTCTCGATACTCCTCCGCCCCGATCTCTGGCCGCTCCTCCCCCCCGATCTCTCGATACTCCTCCGCCCCGATCTGTCGATGCTCCTCCGCCCCGATCTCTCGATACTCCTCCGCCCCGATCTCTCGATACTCCTCCGCCCCGATCTCTCGATACTCCTCCGCCTCGATCTCTCGATACTCCTCCGCCCCGATCTCTCGATACTCCTCCGCCCCGATCTCTCGATACTCCTCCGCCCCGATCTCTCGATACTCCTCCGTCACGATCTCTCGATACTCCTCCGCCCTGATCTCTCGATACTCCTCCGCCCCGATCTCTCGATACTCCTCCGCCCCGATCTCTGGCCGCTCCTCCCCCCCGATCTCTCGATAATCCTCCGCCCCGATCTGTCGATGCTCCTCCGCCCCGATCTCTCGATACTCCTCCGCCCCGATCTCTCGATACTCCTCCGCCTCGATCTCTCGATACTCCTCCGCCCCGATCTCTCGATACTCCTCCGACCCGATCTCTCGATTCTCCTCCGCCCCGATCTCTCGCTACTCCTCCGCCCCGAACTCTCGATACTCCTCCGCCTCGATCTCTCGATACTCCTCCGCCCCGATCTCTCGATACTCCTCCGCCCCGATCTCTCGATACTCCTCCGCCCCGATCTCTCGATACTGCTCCGCCCCGATCTCTCGATACTCCTCCGCCCCGATCTCTTGATACTCATCCCCCCCGATCTCTCGATACTCCTCCGCCCCGATCTCTCGATCCACCTCCGCCCCGATCTCTGGCCGCTCCTCCCCCCCGATCTCTCGGTACTCCTCCGCCCCGATCTGTCGATGCTCCTCCGCCCCGATCTCTCGATACTCCTCCCTCCCGATCTCTCGATACTCCTCCGCCCCGATCTCTCGATACACCTCCGCCCCGAACTCTCGATACTCCTCCGCCCCGATCTCTCGATACTCCTCCGCCCCGATCTCTCGATACTCCTCTGCCCCGATCTCTCGATAATCCTCCGCCCCGATCTCTCGATACTCCTCCGCCCCGATCTCTCGCCGCTCCTCCGCCCCGAAATCTCGATACTCCTCCGCCCCGATCTCTCGATACTCCTCCGCCCCGATCTCTCGAAACTCCTCCGCCCCGATCTCTCGATACTCCGCCGCCCCGATCTCTCGCCGCTCCTCCGCCCCGATCTCTCGATACTCCGCCGCCGCGATCTCTCGCCGCTCCTCCGCCCCGATCTCTCGATACTCCTCCGCCCCGATCTCTCGATACTCCTCCGCCCCGATCTCTCGATACTCCTCCGCCCCGATCTCTCGATATTCCTCCGCCCCGATCTCTCGATACTCCTCCGCCCCGATCTCTCGATACTCCACCGCCCCGATCTCTCGATACTCCTCCGCCCCGATCTCTCGATACTCCTCCGCCCCGATCTCTCGATACTCCTCCGCCCCGATCTCTCGATACTACTCCGCCCCGATCTCTCGATACTCCTCCGCCTCGATCTCTCGATACTCCTCCGCCCCGATCTCTCGATACTCCTCCGCCCCGATCTCTCGATACTCCTCCGTCACGATCTCTCGATACTCCTCCGCCCCGATCTCTCGATACTCCTCCGCCCCGATCTCTCGATACTCCTCCGCCCCGATCTCTGGCCGCTCCTCCCCCCCGATCTCTCGATACTCTTCCACCCCGATCTCTCGATACTCCTCCGCCCCGATCTCTCGATACTCCTCCGCCCCGATCTCTCGATACTCCTCCGCCCCGATCTCTCGATACTCCTCCGCCTCGATCTCTCGATACTCCTCCGCCCCGATCTCTCGATACTCCTCCGACCCGATCTCTCGATACTCCTCCGCCCCGATCTCTCGATACTCCTCCGCCCCGATCTCTCGATACTCCTCCACCCCGATCTCTCGATACTCCTCCGCCCCGATCTCTCGATACTCCTCCGCCCCGATCTCTCGACACTCCTCAGCCCCGATCTCTCGCCGCTCCTCCGCCCCGATCTCTCGATGCTCCACCACTCCGATCTCTCGATGATTCTCCGCCCCGATCTCTCGATACTCCTCCGCCCCGATCTCTCGCCACTCCTCCGCCCCGATCTCTCACCGCTCCTCTGCCCCGATCTCTCGATACTCCTCCGCCCCGATCTCTCGCCGCTCCTCCGCCCCGATCTCTCGATACTTCTCCGCCCCGATCTCTCGATACTCCTCCGCCCCGATCTCTCGATACACCTCCGCCCCGATCTCTCGATACTCCGCCGCCCCGATCTCTCGCCGCTCCTCCGCCCCGATCTCTCGTTACTCCTCCGCCCCGATCTCTCGATACTCCTCCGTCACGATCTCTCGATACTCCTCCGCCCCGATCTCTCGATACTCCTCCGCCCCGATCTCTCGATACTCCTCCGCCCCGATCTCTCGATACTCCTCCGCCCCGATCTCTCGATACTCCTCCGCCTCGATCTGTCGATGCTCCTCCGCCCCGATCTCTCGATACTCCTCCGCCCCGATCTCTCGATACTCCTCCGCCCCGATCTCTCGATACTCCTCCGCCCCGATCTCTCGATACGCCTCCGCCCCGATCTGTCGATGCTCCTCCGCCCCGATCTCTCGATACTCCTCCGCCCCGATCTCTCGCCGCTCCTCCGTCCCGATCTCTCGATACTCCTCCGCCCCGATCTCTCGATACACCTCCGCCCCGAACTCTCGATACTCCTCCGCCCCGATCTCTCGATACTCCTCCGCCCCGATCTCTCGATACTCCTCCGCCCCGATCTCTCGATACTCCTCCGCCCCGATCTCTCGCCGCTCCTCCGCCCCGATCTCTCGATACTCCTCCGCCCCGATCTCTCGATACTCCTCCGCCCCGATCTCTCGATACTCCTCCGCCCCGATCTCTCGATACTCCGCCGCCCCGATCTCTCGCCGCTCCTCCGCCCTGATCTCTCGATACTCCTCCGCCCCGATCTCTCGATACTCCTCCGCCCCGATCTCTCGATACTCCTCCGCCCCGATCTCTGGCCGCTCCTCCGCCCCGATCTCTCGATACTCCTCCGCCCCGATCTCTCGATACTCCTCCGCCCCGATCTCTCGATGCTCCTCCGCCCCGATCTCTGGCCGCTCCTCCCCCCCAATCTCTCGATACTCCGCCGCCCCGATCTCTCGCCGCTCCTCCCCTCCGATCTCTCGATACTCCGCCGCCCCGATCTCTCGATGCTCCTCCGCCCCGATCTCTCGATACTCCTCCGCCCCGATCTCTCGATACACCTCCGCCCCGATCTCTCGATGCTCCTCCGCCCCGATCTCTCGATACTCCTCCGCCCCGATCTCTCGATGCTCCTCCGCCCCGATCTCTCGCCGCTCCTCCGCCCCGATCTCTCGATACTCCTCCGCCCCGATCTCTCGATACTCCTCCGCCCCGATCTCTGGCCGCTCCTTCCCCCCGATCTCTCGATACTCCTCCGCCCCGATCTGTCGATGCTCCTCCGCCCCGATCTCTCGATACTCCTCCGCCCCGATCTCTCGATACTCCTCCGCCCCGATCTCTCGATACTCCTCCGCCCCGATCTCTCGATACTCCTCCGCCCCGATCTCTCGATACTCCTCCGCCTCGATCTCTCGATACTCCTCCGCCCCGATCTCTCGATACTCCTCCGCCCCGATCTCTCGATACTCCTCCGCCCCGATCTCTCGATACTCCTCCGCCCCGATCTCTCGATACTCCTCCGCCCCGATCTCTCGATACTCCTCCGCCCCCATCTCTCGATACTCCTCCGCCCCGATCTCTTGATTCTCCTCCGCCCCGATCTCTCGATACTCCTCCGCCCCGATCTCTCGATACTCCTCCGCCCCGATCTCTCGATACTCCTCCGCCCCGATCTCTCGATACTCCTCCGACCCGATCTCTTGATTCTCCTCCGCCCCGATCTCTCGATACTCCTCCGCCCCGAACTCTCGATACTCCTCCGCCTCGATCTCTCGATACTCCTCCGCCCCGATCTCTCGATACTCCGCCGCCCCGATATCTCGCCGCTCCTCCGCCCCGATCTCTCGATACTCCTCCGCCCCGATCTCTCGATACTCCTCCGCCCCGATCTCTCGATACTCATCCCCCCCGATCTCTCGATACTCCTCCGCCCCGATCTCTCGATCCACCTCCGCCCCGATCTCTGGCCGCTCCTCCCCCCCGATCTCTCGGTACTCCTCCGCCCCGATCTGTCGATGCTCCTCCGCCCCGATCTCTCGATACTCCTCCGCCCCGATTTCTCGATACACCTCCGCCCCGATCTCTCGCCGCTCCTCCGCCCTGATCTCTCGATACTCCTCCGCCCCGATCTCTCGATACACCTCCGCCCCGATCTCTCGCCGCTCCTCCGCCCCGATCTCTCGATACTCCTCCGCCCCGATCTCTCGATACTCCTCCGCCCCGATCTCTCGATACTCCTCCGCCCCGATCTCTCGATACTCCGCCGCCCCGATCTCTCGCCGCTCCTCCGCCCCGATCTCTTGATACTCCTCCGCCCCGATCTCTCGATACTCCTCCGCCCGGATCTCTCGATACTCCTCCGCCCCGATCTCTCGATACTCCTCCGCCCCGATCTCTCGATACACCTCCGCCCCGATCTCTCGATACTCCTTCGCCCCGATCTCTGGCCGCTCCTCCGCCCCGATCTCTCGATACTCCTCCGCCCCGATCTCTCGATACTCCTCCGCCCCGATCTCTCGATACTCCTCCGCCCCGATCTCTCGACACTCCTCAGCCCCGATCTCTCGCCGCTCCTCCGCCCCGATCTCTCGATGCTCCACCACCCCGATCTCTCGATGATTCTCCGCCCCGATCTCTCGATACTCCTCCGCCCCGATCTCTCGCCGCTCCTCCGCCCCGATCTCTCGCCGCTCCTCTGCCCCGATCTATCGATACTCCTCCGCCCCGATCTCTCGCCGCTCCTCCGCCCCGATCTCTCGATGCTCCTCCGCCCCGATCTCTCGATACTCCTCCGCCCCGATCTCTCGATACTCCGCCGCCCCGATCTCTCGCCGCTCCTCCGCCCCGATCTCTCGATACTCCTCCGCCCCGATCTCTCGATACTCCTCCGTCACGATCTCTCGATACACCTCCGCCCCGATCTCTCGATACTCCTCCGCCCCGATCTCTCGATACTCCTCCGCCTCGATCTGTCGATGCTCCTCCGCCCCGATCTCTCGATACTCCTCCGCCCCGATCTCTCGATACTCCTCCGCCCCGATCTCTCGATACACCTCCGCCCCGATCTCTCGATACTCCTCCGCCCCGATCTCTCGATACTCCTCCGCCCCGATCTCTCGATACTCCTCCGCCTCGATCCATCGATACTCCTCCGCCCCGATCTCTCGATACTCCTCCGCCCCGATCTCTCGATACTCCTCCGCCCCGATCTCTCGATACTCCTCCGCCCCGATCTCTCGATAGTCCTCCGCCCCGATCTCTCGATACTCCTCCGCCCCGATCTCTCGATACTCCTCCGCCCCGATCTCTCGATACTCCTCCGCCCCGATCTCTCGATACTCCTCCGCCCCGATCTCTCGATACTCCTCCGCCCCGATCTCTCGATACTCCTCCGCCCCGATCTCTCGATACTCCTCCGCCTCGATCTCTCGATACTCCTCCGCCCCGATCTCTCGATACTCCTCCGCCCCGATCTCTCGATACTCCTCCGCCCCGATCTCTCGATACTCCTCCGCCCCGATCTCTCGACACTTATCAGCCCCGATCTCTCGCCGCTCCTCCGCACCGATCTCTCGATGCTCCACCACCCCGATCTCTCGATGATTCTCCGCCCCGATCTCTCGATACTCCTCCGCCCCGATCTCTCGCCGCTCCTCCGCCCCGATCTCTCGCCGCTCCTCTGCCCCGATCTCTCGATACTCCTCCGCCCCGATCTCTCGCCGCTCCTCCGCCCCGATCTCTCGATGCTCCTCCGCCCCGATCTCTCGATACTCCTCCGCCCCGATCTCTCGATACTCCTCCGCCCCGATCTCTCGATACTCCGCCGCCCCGATCTCTCGCCGCTCCTCCGCCCCGATCTCTCGATACTCCTCCGCCCCGATCTCTCGATACTCCTCCGTCACGATCTCGCGATACTCCTCCGCCCCGATCTCTCGATACTCCTCCGCCCCGATCTCTCGATACTCCTCCGCCCCGATCTCTCGATACTCCTCCGCCCCGATCTCTCGATACTCCTCCGCCTCGATCTGTCGATGCTCCTCCGCCCCGATCTCTCGATACTCCTCCGCCCCGATCTCTCGATACTCCTCCGCCCCGATCTCTCGATACTCCTCCGCCTCGATCTCTCGATACTCCTCCGCCCCGATCTCTCGATACTCCTCCGCCCCGATCTCTCGATACTCCTCCGCCCCGACCTCTCGATACTCCTCCGCCCCGATCTCTCGATACTCCTCCGCCCCGAACTCTCGATACTCCTCCGCCCCGATCTCTCGATACTCCTCCGCCCCGATCTCTCGATACTCCTCCGCCCCGATCTCTCGATACTCCTCCGCCCCGATCTCTCGATACTCCTCCGCCCCGATCTCTCGATACTCCTCCGCCCCGATCTCCCGATACTCCGCCGCCCCGATCTCTCGCCGCTCCTCCGCCCCGATCTCTCGATACTCCTCCGCCCTGATCTCTCGATACACCTCCGCCCCGATCTCTGGCCGCTCCTCCCCCCCGATCTCTCGATACTCCTCCGCCCCGATCTGTCGATGCTCCTCCGCCCCGATCTCTGGCCGCTCCTCCCCCCCGATCTCTCGATACTCCGCCGCCGCGATCTCTCGCCGCTCCTCCGCCCCGATCTCTCGATACTCCTCCGCCCCGATCTCTCGATACTCCTCCGCCCCGATCTCTCGATACTCCTCCGCCCCGATCTCTCGATATTCCTCCGCCCCGATCTCTCGATACTCCTCCGCCCCGATCTCTCGATACTCCTCCGCCCCGATCTCTCGATACTCCTCCGCCCCGATCTCTCGATACTCCTCCGCCCCGATCTCTCGATACTCCTCCGCCCCGATCTCTCGATACTCCTCCGCCCCGATCTCTCGATACTCCTCCGCCTCGATCTCTCGATACTCCTCCGCCCCGATCTCTCGATACTCCTCCGCCCCGATCTCTCGATACTCCTCCGTCACGATCTCTCGATACTCCTCCGCCCCGATCTCTCGATACTCCTCCCCCCCGATCTCTCGATACTCCTCCGCCCCGATCTCTGGCCGCTCCTCCCCCCCGATCTCTCGACACTCCTCAGCCCCGATCTCTCGCCGCTCCTCCGCCCCGATCTCTCGATGCTCCACCACCCCGATCTCTTGCTGATTCTCCGCCCCGATCTCTCGATACTCCTCCGCCCCGATCTCTCGCCACTCCTCCGCCCCGATCTCTCGCCGCTCCTCTGCCCCGATCTCTCGATACTCCTCCGCCCCGATCTCTCGCCGCTCCTCCGCCCCGATCTCTCGATACTCCTCCGCCCCGATCTCTCGATACTCCTCCGCCCCGATCTCTCGATACTCCTCCGCCCCGATCTCTCGATACTCCGCCGCCCCGATCTCTCGCCGCTCCTCCGCCCCGATCTCTCGATCCTCCTCCGCCCCGATCTCTCGATTCTCCTCAGCCCCGATCTCTCGATACTCCTCCGCCCCGATCTCTCGATACTCCTCCGCCCCGATCTCTCGATACTCCGCCGCCCCGATCTCTGGCCGCTCCTCCCCCCCGATCTCTCGATACTCCTCCGCCCCGATCTCTCGATGCTCCTCCGCCCCAATCTCTCTATACTCCTCCACCCCGATCTCTCGATACACCTCCGCCCCGATCTCTCGATACTCCTCCGCCCCGATCTCTCGATACTCCTCCGCCCCGATCTCTCGATGCTCCTCCGCCCCGATCTCTCGATACTCCTCCGCCCCGATCTCTCGATACTCCTCCGCCCCGATCTCTCGATACTCCGCCGCCCCGATCTCTCGCCGCTCCTCAGCCCCGATCTCTCGATACTCCTCCGCCCCGATCTCTCGATACACCTCCGCCCCGATCTCTCGATACTCCTCCGCCCCGATCTCTCGATACTCCTCCGCCCCGATCTCTCGATACTCCTCCGCCCCGATCTCTCGATACTCCTCCGCTCCGATCTCTCGATACTCCTCCGCACCGATCTCTCGATACTCCTCCGCCCCGATCTCTCGATCCTCCTCCGCCCCGATCTCTGGCCGCTCCTCCCCCCCGATCTCTCGATACTCCTCCGCCCCGACCTCTCGATACTCCTCCGCCCCGACCTCTCGATACTCCTCCGCCCCGATCTCTCGATACACCACCGCCCCGATCTCTCGATACTCCTCCGCCCCGATCTCTCGATACTCCTCCGCCCCGATCTCTCGATACTCCTCCGCCCCGATCTCTCGCCGCTCCTCCGCCCCGATCTCTCGATACTCCTCCGCCCCGATCTCTCGATACTCCTCCGCCCCGATCTCTCGATACTCCTCCGCCCCGATCTCTCGATACTCCTCCGCCCCGATCTCTCGATACTCCTCCGCCCCGATCTCTCGATACTCCTCCGCCCCGATCTCTCGATACTCCTCCGCCCCGATCTCTCGATACTCCTCCGCCCCGATCTCTCGATACTCCTCCGCCCCGATCTCTCGCCGCTCCTCCGCCCCGATCTCTCGATACTCCTCCGCCCCGATCTCTCGATCCTCCACCGCCCCGATCTCTGGCCGCTCCTTCCCCCCGATCTCTCGATACTCCTCCGCCCCGATCTGTCGATGCTCCTCCGCCCCGATCTCTCGATACTCCTCCGCCCCGATCTCTCGATACTCCGCCGCCCCGATCTCTCGATACACCTCCGCCCCGAACTCTCGATACTCCTCCGCCCCGATCTCTCGATACTCCTCCGCCCCGATCTCTCGATGCTCCTCCGCCCCGATCTCTCGCCTCTCCTCCGCCCCGATCTCTCGATACTCCTCCGCCCTGATCTCTCGCCTCTCCTCCGCCCCGATCTCTCGATACTCCTCCGCCCCGATCTCTCGCCTCTCCTCCGCCCCGATCTCTCGATACTCCTCCGCCCCGATCTCTCGCCTCTCCTCCGCCCCGATCTCTCGATACTCCTCCGCCCTGATCTCTCGATACTCCTCCCCCCCGATCTCTCGATACTCCTCCCCCCCGATCTCTCGATACTCCTCCGCCCCGATCTCTCGATACTCCTCCGCCCCGATCTCTCGCCGCTCCTCCGCCCCGATCTCTCTATACTCCTCCGCCCCGATCTCTCGATACTCCTCCGCCCCGATCTCTCGATACTCCTCCGCCCCGATCTCTCGATACTCCGCCGCCCCGATCTCTCGCCGCTCCTCCGCCCCGATCTCTCGATACTCCTCCGCCCCGATCTCTCGATACTCATCCGCCCCGATCTCTCGATACTACTCCACCCCGATCTCTGGCCGCTCCTCCCCTCCGATCTCTCGATACTCCTCCGCCCCGATCTGTCGATGCTCCTCCGCCCCGATCTCTCGATGCTCCTCCGCCCCGATCTCTCGATACTCCTCCGCCCCGATCTCTCGATACACCTCCGCCCCGATCTCTCGATACTCCTCCGCCCCGATCTCTCGATACTCCTCCGCCCCGATCTCTCGATGCTCCTCCGCCCCGATCACTCGATACTCCTCCGCCCCGATCTCTCGATACTCCTACGCCCCGATCTCTCGATACTCCTCCGCCCCGATCTCTGGCCGCTCCTCCCCCCCGATCTCTCGATACTCCTCCGCCCCGATCTGTCGATGCTCCTCCGCCCCGATCTCTCGATACTCCTCCGCCCCGATCTCTCGATACTCCTCCGCCCCGATCTCTCGATACTCCTCCGCCTCGATCTCTCGATACTCCTCCGCCCCGATCTCTCGATACTCCTCCGCCCCGATCTCTCGATACTCCTCCGCCCCGATCTCTCGATACTCCTCCGTCACGATCTCTCGATACTCCTCCGCCCTGATCTCTCGATACTCCTCCGCCCCGATCTCTCGATACTCCTCCGCCCCGATCTCTGGCCGCTCCTCCCCCCCGATCTCTCGATAATCCTCCGCCCCGATCTGTCGATGCTCCTCCGCCCCGATCTCTCGATACTCCTCCGCCCCGATCTCTCGATACTCCTCCGCCTCGATCTCTCGATACTCCTCCGCCCCGATCTCTCGATACTCCTCCGACCCGATCTCTCGATTCTCCTCCGCCCCGATCTCTCGCTACTCCTCCGCCCCGAACTCTCGATACTCCTCCGCCTCGATCTCTCGATACTCCTCCGCCCCGATCTCTCGATACTGCTCCGCCCCGATCTCTCGATACTCCTCCGCCCCGATCTCTTGATACTCATCCCCCCCGATCTCTCGATACTCCTCCGCCCCGATCTCTCGATCCACCTCCGCCCCGATCTCTGGCCGCTCCTCCCCCCCGATCTCTCGGTACTCCTCCGCCCCGATCTGTCGATGCTCCTCCGCCCCGATCTCTCGATACTCCTCCCTCCCGATCTCTCGATACTCCTCCGCCCCGATCTCTCGATACACCTCCGCCCCGAACTCTCGATACTCCTCCGCCCCGATCTCTCGATACTCCTCCGCCCCGATCTCTCGATACTCCTCTGCCCCGATCTCTCGATAATCCTCCGCCCCGATCTCTCGATACTCCTCCGCCCCGATCTCTCGCCGCTCCTCCGCCCCGAAATCTCGATACTCCTCCGCCCCGATCTCTCGATACTCCTCCGCCCCGATCTCTCGAAACTCCTCCGCCCCGATCTCTCGATACTCCGCCGCCCCGATCTCTCGCCGCTCCTCCGCCCCGATCTCTCGATACTCCGCCGCCGCGATCTCTCGCCGCTCCTCCGCCCCGATCTCTCGATACTCCTCCGCCCCGATCTCTCGATACTCCTCCGCCCCGATCTCTCGATACTCCTCCGCCCCGATCTCTCGATATTCCTCCGCCCCGATCTCTCGATACTCCTCCGCCCCGATCTCTCGATACTCCACCGCCCCGATCTCTCGATACTCCTCCGCCCCGATCTCTCGATACTCCTCCGCCCCGATCTCTCGATACTCCTCCGCCCCGATCTCTCGATACTACTCCGCCCCGATCTCTCGATACTCCTCCGCCTCGATCTCTCGATACTCCTCCGCCCCGATCTCTCGATACTCCTCCGCCCCGATCTCTCGATACTCCTCCGTCACGATCTCTCGATACTCCTCCGCCCCGATCTCTCGATACTCCTCCGCCCCGATCTCTCGATACTCCTCCGCCCCGATCTCTGGCCGCTCCTCCCCCCCGATCTCTCGATACTCTTCCACCCCGATCTCTCGATACTCCTCCGCCCCGATCTCTCGATACTCCTCCGCCCCGATCTCTCGATACTCCTCCGCCCCGATCTCTCGATACTCCTCCGCCTCGATCTCTCGATACTCCTCCGCCCCGATCTCTCGATACTCCTCCGACCCGATCTCTCGATACTCCTCCGCCCCGATCTCTCGATACTCCTCCGCCCCGATCTCTCGATACTCCTCCACCCCGATCTCTCGATACTCCTCCGCCCCGATCTCTCGATACTCCTCCGCCCCGATCTCTCGACACTCCTCAGCCCCGATCTCTCGCCGCTCCTCCGCCCCGATCTCTCGATGCTCCACCACTCCGATCTCTCGATGATTCTCCGCCCCGATCTCTCGATACTCCTCCGCCCCGATCTCTCGCCACTCCTCCGCCCCGATCTCTCACCGCTCCTCTGCCCCGATCTCTCGATACTCCTCCGCCCCGATCTCTCGCCGCTCCTCCGCCCCGATCTCTCGATACTTCTCCGCCCCGATCTCTCGATACTCCTCCGCCCCGATCTCTCGATACACCTCCGCCCCGATCTCTCGATACTCCGCCGCCCCGATCTCTCGCCGCTCCTCCGCCCCGATCTCTCGTTACTCCTCCGCCCCGATCTCTCGATACTCCTCCGTCACGATCTCTCGATACTCCTCCACCCCGATCTCTCGATACTCCTCCGCCCCGATCTCTCGATACTCCTCCGCCCCGATCTCTCGATACTCCTCCGCCCCGATCTCTCGATACTCCTCCGCCTCGATCTGTCGATGCTCCTCCGCCCCGATCTCTCGATACTCCTCCGCCCCGATCTCTCGATACTCCTCCGCCCCGATCTCTCGATACTCCTCCGCCCCGATCTCTCGATACGCCTCCGCCCCGATCTGTCGATGCTCCTCCGCCCCGATCTCTCGATACTCCTCCGCCCCGATCTCTCGCCGCTCCTCCGTCCCGATCTCTCGATACTCCTCCGCCCCGATCTCTCGATACACCTCCGCCCCGAACTCTCGATACTCCTCCGCCCCGATCTCTCGATACTCCTCCGCCCCGATCTCTCGATACTCCTCCGCCCCGATCTCTCGATACTCCTCCGCCCCGATCTCTCGCCGCTCCTCCGCCCCGATCTCTCGATACTCCTCCGCCCCGATCTCTCGATACTCCTCCGCCCCGATCTCTCGATACTCCTCCGCCCCGATCTCTCGATACTCCGCCGCCCCGATCTCTCGCCGCTCCTCCGCCCTGATCTCTCGATACTCCTCCGCCCCGATCTCTCGATACTCCTCCGCCCCGATCTCTCGATACTCCTCCGCCCCGATCTCTGGCCGCTCCTCCGCCCCGATCTCTCGATACTCCTCCGCCCCGATCTCTCGATACTCCTCCGCCCCGATCTCTCGATGCTCCTCCGCCCCGATCTCTGGCCGCTCCTCCCCCCCAATCTCTCGATACTCCGCCGCCCCGATCTCTCGCCGCTCCTCCCCTCCGATCTCTCGATACTCCGCCGCCCCGATCTCTCGATGCTCCTCCGCCCCGATCTCTCGATACTCCTCCGCCCCGATCTCTCGATACACCTCCGCCCCGATCTCTCGATGCTCCTCCGCCCCGATCTCTCGATACTCCTCCGCCCCGATCTCTCGATGCTCCTCCGCCCCGATCTCTCGCCGCTCCTCCGCCCCGATCTCTCGATACTCCTCCGCCCCGATCTCTCGATACTCCTCCGCCCCGATCTCTGGCCGCTCCTTCCCCCCGATCTCTCGATACTCCTCCGCCCCGATCTGTCGATGCTCCTCCGCCCCGATCTCTCGATACTCCTCCGCCCCGATCTCTCGATACTCCTCCGCCCCGATCTCTCGATACTCCTCCGCCCCGATCTCTCGATACTCCTCCGCCCCGATCTCTCGATACTCCTCCGCCTCGATCTCTCGATACTCCTCCGCCCCGATCTCTCGATACTCCTCCGCCCCGATCTCTCGATACTCCTCCGCCCCGATCTCTCGATACTCCTCCGCCCCGATCTCTCGATACTCCTCCGCCCCGATCTCTCGATACTCCTCCGCCCCCATCTCTCGATACTCCTCCGCCCCGATCTCTTGATTCTCCTCCGCCCCGATCTCTCGATACTCCTCCGCCCCGATCTCTCGATACTCCACCGCCCCGATCTCTCGATACTCCTCCGCCCCGATCTCTCGATACTCCTCCGACCCGATCTCTTGATTCTCCTCCGCCCCGATCTCTCGATACTCCTCCGCCCCGAACTCTCGATACTCCTCCGCCTCGATCTCTCGATACTCCTCCGCCCCGATCTCTCGATACTCCGCCGCCCCGATATCTCGCCGCTCCTCCGCCCCGATCTCTCGATACTCCTCCGCCCCGATCTCTCGATACTCCTCCGCCCCGATCTCTCGATACTCATCCCCCCCGATCTCTCGATACTCCTCCGCCCCGATCTCTCGATCCACCTCCGCCCCGATCTCTGGCCGCTCCTCCCCCCCGATCTCTCGGTACTCCTCCGCCCCGATCTGTCGATGCTCCTCCGCCCCGATCTCTCGATACTCCTCCGCCCCGATTTCTCGATACACCTCCGCCCCGATCTCTCGCCGCTCCTCCGCCCTGATCTCTCGATACTCCTCCGCCCCGATCTCTCGATACACCTCCGCCCCGATCTCTCGCCGCTCCTCCGCCCCGATCTCTCGATACTCCTCCGCCCCGATCTCTCGATACTCCTCCGCCCCGATCTCTCGATACTCCTCCGCCCCGATCTCTCGATACTCCGCCGCCCCGATCTCTCGCCGCTCCTCCGCCCCGATCTCTTGATACTCCTCCGCCCCGATCTCTCGATACTCCTCCGCCCGGATCTCTCGATACTCCTCCGCCCCGATCTCTCGATACTCCTCCGCCCCGATCTCTCGATACACCTCCGCCCCGATCTCTCGATACTCCTCCGCCCCGATCTCTCGATACTCCTTCGCCCCGATCTCTGGCCGCTCCTCCCCCCCGATCTCTCGCCGCTCCTCCGCCCCGATCTCTCGATACTCCTCCGCCCCGATCTCTCGATACTCCTCCGCCCCGATCTCTCGATACTCCTCCGCCCCGATCTCTCGATACTCCTCTGCCCCGATCTCTCGATACTCCTCCGCCCCGATCTCTCGCCGCTCCTCCGCCCCGATCTCTCGATGCTCCACCACCCCGATCTCTCGATGATTCTCCGCCCCGATCTCTCGATACTCCTCCGCCCCGATCTCTCGCCGCTCCTCCGCCCCGATCTCTCGCCGCTCCTCTGCCCCGATCTATCGATACTCCTCCGCCCCGATCTCTCGCCGCTCCTCCGCCCCGATCTCTCGATGCTCCTCCGCCCCGATCTCTCGATACTCCTCCGCCCCGATCTCTCGATACTCCGCCGCCCCGATCTCTCGCCGCTCCTCCGCCCCGATCTCTCGATACTCCTCCGCCCCGATCTCTCGATACTCCTCCGTCACGATCTCTCGATACACCTCCGCCCCGATCTCTCGATACTCCTCCGCCCCGATCTCTCGATACTCCTCCGCCTCGATCTGTCGATGCTCCTCCGCCCCGATCTCTCGATACTCCTCCGCCCCGATCTCTCGATACTCCTCCGCCCCGATCTCTCGATACACCTCCGCCCCGATCTCTCGATACTCCTCCGCCCCGATCTCTCGATACTCCTCCGCCCCGATCTCTCGATACTCCTCCGCCTCGATCCATCGATACTCCTCCGCCCCGATCTCTCGATACTCCTCCGCCCCGATCTCTCGATACTCCTCCGCCCCGATCTCTCGATACTCCTCCGCCCCGATCTCTCGATAGTCCTCCGCCCCGATCTCTCGATACTCCTCCGCCCCGATCTCTCGATACTCCTCCGCCCCGATCTCTCGATACTCCTCCGCCCCGATCTCTCGATACTCCTCCGCCCCGATCTCTCGATACTCCTCCGCCCCGATCTCTGGCCGCTCCTCCCCCCCGATCTCTCGATACTCCTCCGCCCCGATCTCTCGATACTCCTCCGCCCCGATCTCTCGATACTCCTCCGCCCCGATCTCTCGATACTCCTCCGCCCCGATCTCTCGATACTCCTCCGCCTCGATCTCTCGATACTCCTCCGCCCCGATCTCTCGATACTCCTCCGCCCCGATCTCTCGATACTCCTCCGCCCCGATCTCTCGATACTCCTCCGCCCCGATCTCTCGACACTTATCAGCCCCGATCTCTCGCCGCTCCTCCGCACCGATCTCTCGATGCTCCACCACCCCGATCTCTCGATGATTCTCCGCCCCGATCTCTCGATACTCCTCCGCCCCGATCTCTCGCCGCTCCTCCGCCCCGATCTCTCGCCGCTCCTCTGCCCCGATCTCTCGATACTCCTCCGCCCCGATCTCTCGCCGCTCCTCCGCCCCGATCTCTCGATGCTCCTCCGCCCCGATCTCTCGATACTCCTCCGCCCCGATCTCTCGATACTCCTCCGCCCCGATCTCTCGATACTCCGCCGCCCCGATCTCTCGCCGCTCCTCCGCCCCGATCTCTCGATACTCCTCCGCCCCGATCTCTCGATACTCCTCCGTCACGATCTCGCGATACTCCTCCGCCCCGATCTCTCGATACTCCTCCGCCCCGATCTCTCGATACTCCTCCGCCCCGATCTCTCGATACTCCTCCGCCCCGATCTCTCGATACTCCTCCGCCTCGATCTGTCGATGCTCCTCCGCCCCGATCTCTCGATACTCCTCCGCCCCGATCTCTCGATACTCCTCCGCCCCGATCTCTCGATACTCCTCCGCCTCGATCTCTCGATACTCCTCCGCCCCGATCTCTCGATACTCCTCCGCCCCGATCTCTCGATACTCCTCCGCCCCGACCTCTCGATACTCCTCCGCCCCGATCTCTCGATACTCCTCCGCCCCGAACTCTCGATACTCCTCCGCCCCGATCTCTCGATACTCCTCCGCCCCGATCTCTCGATACTCCTCCGCCCCGATCTCTCGATACTCCTCCGCCCCGATCTCTCGATACTCCTCCGCCCCGATCTCTCGATACTCCTCCGCCCCGATCTCCCGATACTCCGCCGCCCCGATCTCTCGCCGCTCCTCCGCCCCGATCTCTCGATACTCCTCCGCCCTGATCTCTCGATACACCTCCGCCCCGATCTCTCGATACTCCTCCGCCCCGATCTCTCGCCGCTCCTCCGCCCCGATCACTCGATACTCCTCCGCCCCGATCTCTCGCCGCTCCTCCGCCCCGATCTCTCGATGCTCATCCGCCCCGATCTCTCGATACTCCTCCGCCCCGATCTCTCGATACTCCTCCGCCCCGATCTCTCGATACTCCTCCTCCCCGATCTCTCGATACTCCTCCGCCCCGATCTCTCGCCGCTCCTCCGCCCCGATCTCTCGATACTCCTCCGCCCTGATCTCTCGATACACCTCCGCCCCGATCTCTCGATACTCCTCCGCCCCGATCTCTCGATACTCCTCCGCCCCGATCTCTCGCCGCTCCTCCGCCCCGATCTCTTGCCGCTCCTCCGCCCCGATCTCTCGCCACTCCTCCGCCCCGATCTCTCGATACTCCTCCGCCCCGATCTCTCGATACTCCTCCGCCCCGATCTCTCGATACTCCTCCGCCCCGATCTCTCGATACTCCGCCGCCCCGATCTCTCGCCGCTCCTCCGCCCCGATCTCTCGATACTCCTCCGCCCCGATCTCTGGCCGCTCCTCCGCCCCGATCACTCGATACTCCTCCGCCCCGATCTCTCGATACTCCTCCGCCCCGATCTCTCGATACTCCTCCGCCCCGATCTCTCGATACACCTCCGCCCCGATCTCTCGATACTCCTCCGCCCCGATCTCTCGAAACTCCACCGCCCCGATCTCTCGACGCTCCTCCGCCCCGATCTCTCGCCGCTCCTCCGCCCCGATCTCTCGATACTCCTCCGCCCCGATCTCTCGATACTCCTCCGCCCCGATCACTCGCCGCTCCTCCGCCCCGATCACTCGCCGCTCCTCCGCCCCGATCTCTCGCCGCTCCTCCGCCCCGATCTCTCGCCGCTCCTCCGCCCCGATCTCTCGATGCTCCTCCGCCCCGATCTCTCGAAACTCCTCCGCCCCGATCTCTCGCCGCTCCTCCGCCCCGATCTCTCGATACTCCTCCGCCCCGACCTCTCGATACTCCTCCGCCCCGACCTCTCGATACTCCTCCGCCCCGATCTCTCGATACACCTCCGCCCCGATCTCTCGATACTCCTCCGCCCCGATCTCTCGCCGCTCCTCCGCCCTGATCTCTCGATACTCCTCCGCCCCGATCTCTCGAAACTCCTCCGCCCCGATCTCTCGACGCTCCTCCGCCCCGATCTCTCGCCGCTCCTCCGCCCCGATCTCTCGATACTCCTCCGCCCCGATCTCTCGATACTCCTCCGCCCCGATCACTCGCCGCTCCTCCGCCCCGATCACTCGCCGCTCCTCCGCCCCGATCTCTCGCCGCTCCTCCGCCCCGATCTCTCGCCGCTCCTCCACCCCGATCTCTCGCCGCTCCTCCGCCCCGATCTCTCGATGCTCCTCCGCCCCGATCTCTCGAAACTCCTCCGCCCCGATCTCTCGCCGCTCCTCCGCCCCGATCTCTCGATACTCCTCCGCCCCGACCTCTCGATACTCCTCCCCCCCGATCTCTCGCCCCTCCTCCCCCCCGATCTCTCGCCGTTCCTTCGCCCCGATCTGTCGCCGTTCCTCCGCCCCGATCTCTCGCCGCTCCTCCGCCCCGATCTCTCGATACTCCTCCGCCCCGATCTCTCGCCGCTCCTCCGCTCCGATCTCTCGATACTCCTCGGCCCCGATCTCTCGATACTCCTCCGCCCCGATCTCTCGATACTCCTCCGCCCCGATCTCTCGATACTCCTCCGCTCCGATCTCTCGATACTCCTCCGCCCCGATCTCTCGATACTCCTCCGCCCCGATCTCTCGATACTCCTCCGCCCCGATCTCGCGATACTCCTCCGCCCCGATCTCGCGATACTCCTCCGCCCCGATCTCTCGATACTCCTCCGCCCCGATCTCTCGATACTCCTCCGCCCCGATCTCTCGATACTCCTCCGCCCCGATCTCTCGATACTCCCCCGCTCCGATCTCTCGATACACCTCCGCCCCGATCTCTCGATACTCCTCCGCCCCGATCTCTCGATACTCCTCCGCCCCGATCTCTCGATACTCCTCCGCCCCGATCTCCCGATACTCCGCCGCCCCGATCTCTCGCCGCTCCTCCGCCCCGATCTCTCGATACTCCTCCGCCCTGATCTCTCGATACACCTCCGCCCCGATCTCTCGATACTCCTCCGCCCCGATCTCTCGCCGCTCCTCCGCCCCGATCACTCGATACTCCTCCGCCCCGATCTCTCGCCGCTCCTCCGCCCCGATCTCTCGATACTCATCCGCCCCGATCTCTCGATACTCCTCCGCCCCGATCTCTCGATACTCCTCCGCCCCGATCTCTCGATACTCCTCCTCCCCGATCTCTCGATACTCCTCCGCCCCGATCTCTCGCCGCTCCTCCGCCCCGATCTCTCGATACTCCTCCGCCCTGATCTCTCGATACACCTCCGCCCCGATCTCTCGATACTCCTCCGCCCCGATCTCTCGATACTCCTCCGCCCCGATCTCTCGCCGCTCCTCCGCCCCGATCTCTTGCCGCTCCTCCGCCCCGATCTCTCGCCACTCCTCCGCCCCGATCTCTCGATACTCCTCCGCCCCGATCTCTCGATACTCCTCCGCCCCGATCTCTCGATACTCCTCCGCCCCGATCTCTCGATACTCCGCCGCCCCGATCTCTCGCCGCTCCTCCGCCCCGATCTCTCGATACTCCTCCGCCCCGATCTCTCGCCGCTCCTCCGCCCCGATCTCTCGATACTCATCCGCCCCGATCTCTCGATACTCCTCCGCCCCGATCTCTCGATACTCCTCCGCCCCGATCTCTCGATACTCCTCCGCCCCGATCTCTCGATACTCCTCCGCCCCGATCTCTCGATACTCCTCCGCCCCGATCTCTCGATACTCCTCCGCCCCGATCTCACGATACTCCTCCGCCCCGATCTCTCGATACTCCTCCGCCCCGATCTCTCGATACTCCTCCGCCCCGATCTCTCGATACTCCTCCGCCCCGATCTCTCGATACTCTTCCGCCCCGATCTCTCGATTCTCCTCCGCCCCGATCTCTCGCCACTCCTCCGCCCCGATCTCTCGATACTCCTCCGCCCCGATCTCTCGCCACTCCTCCGCCCCGATCTCTCGCCGCTCCTCCGCCCCGATCTCTCGATACTCCTCCGCCCCGATCTCTCGATACTCCTCCGCCCCGATCTCTCGATACTCCTCCGCCCCGATCTCTCGATACTCCGCCGCCCCGATCTCTCGCCGCTCCTCCGCCCCGATCTCTCGATACTCCTCCGCCCCGATCTCTGGCCGCTCCTCCGCCCCGATCACTCGATACTCCTCCGCCCCGATCTCTCGATACTCCTCCGCCCCGATCTCTCGATACTCCTCCGCCCCGATCTCTCGATACACCTCCGCCCCGATCTCTCGATACTCCTCCGCCCCGATCTCTCGAAACTCCACCGCCCCGATCTCTCGACGCTCCTCCGCCCCGATCTCTCGCCGCTCCTCCGCCCCGATCTCTCGATACTCCTCCGCCCCGATCTCTCGATACTCCTCCGCCCCGATCACTCGCCGCTCCTCCGCCCCGATCACTCGCCGCTCCTCCGCCCCGATCTCTCGCCGCTCCTCCGCCCCGATCTCTCGCCGCTCCTCCACCCCGATCTCTCGCCGCTCCTCCGCCCCGATCTCTCGATGCTCCTCCGCCCCGATCTCTCGAAACTCCTCCGCCCCGATCTCTCGCCGCTCCTCCGCCCCGATCTCTCGATACTCCTCCGCCCCGACCTCTCGATACTCCTCCGCCCCGATCTCTCGATACACCTCCGCCCCGATCTCTCGATACTCCTCCGCCCCGATCTCTCGCCGCTCCTCCGCCCTGATCTCTCGATACTCCTCCGCCCCGATCTCTCGATACTCCTCCGCCCCGATCTCTCGATACTCCTCCGCCCCGATCTCTCGCCGCTCCTCCGCCCCGATCTCTCGATACTCCTCCGCCCCGACCTCTCGATACTCCTCCGCCCCGATCTCTCGATACACCTCCGCCCCGATCTCTCGATACTCCTCCGCCCCGATCTCTGGATACACCTCCGCCCCGATCACTCGATACTCCTCCGCCCCGATCTCTCGATACTCCTCCGCCCCGATCTCTCGCCGCTCCTCCGCCCCGATCTCTCGATACTCCTCCGCCCCGATCTCTCGCCGCTCCTCCGCCCCGATCTCTCGATACTCCTCCGCCCCGAGCTCTCGATACTCCTCCGCCCCGACCTCTCGATACTCCTCCGCCCCGATCTCTCGATACTCCTGCGCCGCGATCTCTCGATACTCCTCCGCCGCGATCTCTCGATACTCCTCCGCCCCGATCTCTCGATACTCCTCCGCCCCGATCTCTCGATACTCCTCCGCCCCGATCTCTCGATACTCCTCCGCCCCGATCTCTCGATACTCCTCCGCCCCGATCTCTCGAAACTCCTAAGCCCCGATCTCTCGATACTCCTCCGCCCCGATCTCTCGATACTCCTCCGCCCTGATCTCTCGCCGCTCCTCCGCCCCGATCTCTCGATACTCCTCCGCCCCGATCTCTCGATACTCCTCCGCCCCGATTTCTCGCCGCTCCTCCGCCCCGATCTCTCGATGCTCCACCGCCCCGATCTCTCGATACTCCTCCGCCCCGATCTCTCGATACTCCTCCGCCCCGATCTCTCGATACTCCTCCGCCCCGATCTCTCGATACTCCTCAGCCCCGATCTCTCGCCGCTCCTCCGCCCCGATCTCTCGATGCTCCACCGCCCCGATCTCTCGATACTCCTCCGCCCCGATCTCTCGATACTCCTCCGCCCCGATCTCTCGATACTCCTCCGCCCCGATCTCTCGATACTCCTCCGCCCCGATCTCTCGATACTCCTCCGCCCCGATCTCTCGATACTCCTACGCCCCGATCTCTCGATACTCCTCCGCCCCGATCTCTCGATACTCCTCAGCCCCGATCTCTCGCCGCTCCTCCGCCCCGATCTCTCGATACTCCTCCGCCCCGATCTCTCGATACTCCTCCGCCCCGATCTCTCGATACTCCTCCGCACCGATCTCTCGCCGCTCCTCCGCCCCGATCTCTCGATGCTCCACCGCCCCGATCTCTCGATACTCCTCCGCCCCGATCTCTCGATACTCCTCCGCCCCGATCACTCGCCGCCCCTCCGCCCCGATCTCTCGCCGCTCCTCCGCCCCGATCTCTCGCCGCTCCTCCACACCGATCTCTCGCCGCTCCTCCGCCCCGATCTCTCGATACTCCTCCGCCCCGACCTCTCGATACTCCTCCGCCCCGATCTCTCGATACACCTCCGCCCCGATCTCTCGATACTCCTCCGCCCCGACCTCTCGATACTCCTCCGCCCCGATCTCTCGATACTCCTCCGCCCCGATCTCTCGATACTCCTCCGCCCCGATCTCTCGATACTCCTCCGCCCCGATCTCTCGATACTCCTCCGCCCCGATCTCTCGATACTCCTCCGCCCCGATCTCTCGATACTCCTCCGCCCCGATCTCTCGATACTCCTCCGCCCCGATCTCTCGCCGCTCCTCCGCCCCGATCTCTCGATACTCCTCCGCCCCGACCTCTCGATACTCCTCCGCCCCGATCTCTCGATACACCTCCGCCCCGATCTCTCGATACTCCTCCGCCCCGATCTCTCGCCGCTCCTCCGCCCTGATCTCTCGATACTCCTCCGCCCCGATCTCTCGATACTCCTCCGCCCCGATCTCTCGCCGCTCCTCCGCCCCGATCTCTCGATACTCCTCCGCCCCGACCTATCGATACTCCTCCGCCCCGATCTCTCGATACACCTCCGCCCCGATCTCTCGATACTCCTCCGCCCCGATCTCTCGCCGCTCCTCCGCCCCGATCTCTCGATACTCCTCCGCCCCGATCTGTCGCCGCTCCTCCGCCCCGATCTCTCGATACTCCTCCGCCCCGAGCTCTCGATACTCCTCCGCCCCGACCTCTCGATACTCCTCCGCCCCGATCTCTCGATACTCCTGCGCCGCGATCTCTCGATACTCCTCCGCCGCGATCTCTCGATACTCCTCCGCCCCGATCTCTCGATACTCCTCCGCCCCGATCTCTCGATACTCCTCCGCCCCGATCTCTCGATACTCCTCCGCCCCGATCTCTCGATACTCCTCCGCCCCGATCTCTCGAAACTCCTAAGCCCCGATCTCTCGATACTCCTCCGCCCCGATCTCTCGATACTCCTCCGCCCCGATCTCTCGATGCTCCTCCGCCCCGATCTCTCGCCGCTCCGCCGCCCCGATCTCTCGCCGCTCCTCCGCCCCGATCTCTCGATACTCCTCCGCCCCGATCTCTCGATACACCTCCGCCCCGATCTCTCGATACTCCTCCGCCCCGATCTCTCGAAACTCCTCCGCCCCGATCTCTCGATACTCCGCCGCCCCGATCTCTCGCCGCTCCTCCGCCTCGATCTCTCGATACTCCTCCGCCCCGATCTCTCGATACTCCTCCGCCCCGATCTCTCGATACTCCTCCGCCCCGATCTCTCGCCGCTCCTCCGCCCCGATCTCTCGCCGCTCCTCCGCCCCGATCTCTCTCCGCTCCTCCGCCCTGATCTCTCGATACTCCTCCGCCCCGATCTCTCGCCGCTCCTCCGCCCCGATCTCTCGATAATCCTCCGCCCCGATCTCTCGATACTCCGCCGCCCCGATCTCTCGCCGCTCCTCCGCCCCGATCTCTCTCCGCTCCTCCGCCCTGATCTCTCGATACTCCTCCGCCCCGATCTCGCGTCGCTCCTCCGCCCCGATCTCTCGATAATCCTCCGCCCCG